>NC_141324.1:10348125-10428125 GCF_037954235.1 Aulostomus chinensis | reverse complement strand
ACCAGTTGAGTTTGACCTCAGGGCGAGGATCCACTCAACCAACTTTTCATGAGTTGAAATACTCCAGCCTGGGCTCCCAGTTGCAATCCTGCACCTGGAGCTGAGTCGAGGGCGTCAGGCCACTGCAGGCTTTGAAAAGGGAATTGTTTGGAGGATGAGGAGGAAATAGAGAGGCGGGTTCTGATGCGGTACCAAACTTTTTACTTCTGGTGAGGCTGGAGGTGCTCATAATCAGCTGATATATTTGACGTGCTGCCCGTCTTTCTCCTGCTGAGAACATTTATTCAGCACTATCATCAGCTTGGTCCTCTGCAAGCGAGGCGGCCCCTCCTCCATCACTACACCTGTCCACCAGTTACCTGTTGGCCACCAGTTACTTGTGGTACACCAGTTAGCTTCTTTGCTAGATTTACGCAGCGAAACGTTCCACAACAAACGGGCTCGAGGCAGCGCAGGAGTAAGAGGGCGGGTCCTCATCCTAATCCTGAACAATATTTGAGTTTGTGTGGAAGTGACACTGGGGTGGTTCAGACGAACCCAACGTCCACACAGATCTAGCATCAGCTGACTGGTTCCATCTTCTGTGGACCCTGACTACAGGACCACTTAGAGCAGCTCTCGGTGTGAGCATCGTTTCTGAGAACCACAGTTTGTCAGGACTTGTTGGTGCTTTTCCAGTGGAAAACAATGAAACACACTGATCTTAGGACGTGCGGCGGTTATGAGTCGTGGTGGTTTAATAACGTGTTGGTGTGTGAGTGTCTTACCGGTGAGATGAGCAGCTGAGCTGAATACGTCTGTCTCACGTTCCTCCTCTGCAGAGGCAGATCAGACACAGTGGTTCAGGAGCAGAGCTTTGCTGTGAGGGACTGCTGGACTCTGGGCATCATTTATGAAAGGTTCTTACACACACACACTTGTTCTTTGTGATTTTTTTTAGCCCTTGATTTAGCTCACAGACAGGAAGCAAAGCTGATGGCTCTTCCAGCTCCTGTCATCTAAACCCTGCTGTTGTAGACGCTCATGTCCTTGATCTGGATCTGGAGCCTTTCCTTGTTTATCTCGCCGCGCGCATCCCAGCCCGGCTCATTCTCGGTTTCCTCAGGACTGTTAACGCCACCTCTACGTGTGTTCCTGAGGGCCTGACCTCCATCAGTCGTCCTTCCTCATTTTCAAGGCAATTCTCCTGAACGAGGCTCGTCTCCAACCTTGCGGGATGCTCAGAGTTATGAGGTCTATGGAGGGCACTGATGATACAAAGTTATTATTTTGGGGGCCACATGTACAGTAAAAGCAGATGGCATTCATCGTGTTAGCCAGGCCTTTAGTGAGTGTTTCCTGCAGATATGTTTGGTGAACCGTCCAGCGCCGCCTCACGCAAAAAGACCAAATTTACCATGAGAAAAGTCTGCGCTTGGGGGTGAAGGAGATCTGACGTCTCCTGCGATGCTGCGTGAGGTTTCTTGATAAAAACTAGTCAAAAACTATGAAGGGCATTTTGTTGAGTAACAACTGTGTACACTTGAGCTCTTGGACACAGAAATACAGCAGAGTAGTTTATGCTATCACGAGACAGCACGCCGCCGTTGGCTCTCATCTCATGATGCCGAGATGAGCCAGCGAATCAGAGTCTGCCAGGACCGCGGAGCTGGGTGGCAACACTTGGACCACAATAACCAACAGTTCAGCGCCATGTCGGTCCACTGGGTTTAGTGGCAGTGGAGCTCAGATGGTAGAGAGACTTCACAGGTTTGATCCCGCTGCCTCAGAAAGAGTCAGATACAGAACCTTTACTTGCTCCTCATGAGCCAGTTGGTGCCTACAATACAGCTTCCACAGATATGTGTGTGTGTGTGTGTGTGTGTGTGAAAATGAATGAATGTAAAGTGCTTCAAGAGCTAGAACCTTAGACAAGTGTGACATAGATTTCAATCTACTCACATTTGGCCGTTCTGTCACTCGGGCTCATGCCAGTACAAACCTGTCCTCCTGGGAGTTCTGCATCCTCTGGCAGCTTGAGTCCATCAATCAGACAAACTCCACCTTCTATCTGGTGGGCCCACACTTTCAGTTCCTCCTACAACAAAGAAGAACCTCACAACAGTTTCACTGAAGTTCCTGAAAAAGGATCTATGTTCAAGTGTGTGAGAGTTCTCACCTTAAGACACGTGCTCAGGTGTTCTGAGCTGGCTTTGTTGTCAGGTAGTGGAACCAGAATGTCCACGTGGAGAGAACATGTGACGGTGGCCCAGGAGGAACAAACGCTGGACTGGTACTTCCAGTCTGCAGGCTTGGCCACGCTCTAGAACATGATGGATGATATCAGAACCTTCTGCACTCATGAGTGTAAAAGCTCCAGATGAGGCAGAGGTCCAGACTCACCTTGGGGTCTTTGACATCAAAGGTTCTGCAGATAGTTCTGAAGTGCAGGGTTAAAGAAAATCTCCAGAGTTCAACTCCGTCCAGCTGGTGGCTGCATCAGAGGGAGCGCCGCACAAAAGGATACTTCCTGGTTTTGGGGTTGACATGCAGCGTGAGCCAGTCTGTGACATCATCATCATCAGGGGTCCACAGATGTTCCGAGGAGATCAGGTTCTCCACTGCAAAAACCAGCTGCAAAGAAAGGTGGTGGTCAAGGGTCAACTGTCAAGGTCAAGGACATCTCACCTGCATACTGTTCCCTGGAGGGTCCTGATGTTCTCAAAGAATGTAGAAAAATCCACGAGGACTCAAAGATGACCTGAACACTAAATGAGAGGTCAAGGGTCACATGTGACGGTTACACATCACACACCAGCCTTCAGAGGGGGGTGATGTCACTCCCCACGTGTGGGTACAAGTCTTGGGAAGTTCAAAATACATGAACAAAGTTTATAAAACCTTAAGTGGCTTTAGAAGATGCTCTGAAATATTGATGGATATTTGAAGTGATGTCACAGTGGTCAGGTCTCCGCTTGTCTGAGGCTAGCGGGCAGCGCTGCTCTGGTCGCTGCTAGCTAGCGGCTACATCTCTGATCAGATGGTCGCTGCTAGCTAGCAGCTACATGTACTGGGATGTACTGTAGCTGCTAGCTAGCAGCATCTCCCTACTGGGTGTAATGTGTACGTCGCCTGTCACCGAGGTGGAGATGCAGCACAACAGACAGAAACTCCACTGTGTGTTTAAGAAACTGCACCATCAAACCAATCGAAGCAGGAGGAGCGCTGTCTCGTTTGAGCCAGTCAAGCTACGAGGTTGATAGAACCCTGCTGGATCCATGCGGTGTGTGTGTGTGTTTCAATGAAGCTCACCTGGCGGAGGGAGGCCAGTGTGTTCTTGGCATCAGCCTCCGTGATGACAAAGACTCCCAGCACAGACAGACCTCCAGGCAGCATCCTGGACACCTGCAGACACATCGAGTATGTAGGAACAAGGCTGAAGAAACACTTGACCCGCGTCTGCTACTTCATACGAACATTTCCTGTGGGTTCTAAAACCTTTTGGGCTCTATGTTTTTTTTCTATAATCACACAGAGACACTTTCACCCACTCAGCCTCTGCATCATTCAGGATGAGCTCACAGCACGGCCCCGTCTTCCTACCTGTCGAGCGTGCTCACTGACCCACTCCTTGTCCAGACAGTTTCCTGCAGCTGCACCCGACTCCTCTCGCTGAGGTGTCCGAGACGCCATGACCACGAAATCCCTCTGAGCGGAACTCTGAAATGATTCAGTCATTAATATCAGTACACTGATGTCATGATGATAGATCTACCATGATCTAACAGAGGAACCAGAGAACATTCAGAGGACCAGGGTCCAGGTTCTGCTGTCCGTGGAGCAGCAGTCCCAGACTTGTCGACCATACAAGTGTTTTGAGTTAGCAGAGGACGCGATGCTCGGCGCGCTCGCCATCAAAGAACCCAGATGAGATGCTAAAGTGTTGGCAGCATCATTCTGCATCTTCTCAGCACTGCGGCGTCGGCGTCCTCACGCCCGCCTGCACCCCTGAGCCATCTGCAACTTCTCCTACCTAAATAAGTGAAGCGAAGCACCGCTGAAAATCCTGGCCCACCGAAACCCTAACATGAGCTTTTTGTTGGTTTGTTTTCCTGACTCCGTCCCTGGACAGTTCAGGTCCTGAGCTGTCCCACTGCATCAGAGACTCCACCAGAGGGCCCGGGGGCGGCAGCCATCCCGGGCTCTGAGCAGGTGGATCTGAGGTTCTAGCAAGATCTGGTCTGATGTTCTGACATGAAGAGCAACAGAACAAGAACGGCACTAAATAACCTCACCTGTCCGACCAGCAGACCCGCGACTGGGCCCGCCTCCTCACACTGCTGGGACAGGTACTCCCCCACGGCGTCGTCCGCTATGCACCCGCGGCCCATCGCGCCTGAGGGACACGGACACGACTGGAAGTCCCGGATGGAAGTCCCGGGTCACTACGGAGGCGGGAGAATAAAACACAGCTGGAGTCGCTCATCATCTTCAAAGATGCAGACGGAATTATGCGACATGCAGTGACGTGGTGACGAGAGTGACGTGCTGACGTGGGTCTGTCCCTCCAACTCTGACTCTCCGATGGGAACCACATTCGAAAGACGTGACTATCAAAGTATCGTCCTGCAACGTAAAGAAGCGACAGACTTGAGAAGAAACACACACCTGGACACGGAAGTTGAGCTGCTCGCGGTGGAGCTGACAGCTGCTGCTGCTGCTGCTCCTGCTGCTGCTGCTCCTGCTGCTTCTTCTGCTTTCGCTCCAGTGTCGGCGTAAAAGCAACATGGATGCTGCCACCTACTGTACCGGAGTACGTAACATCATCAATTTGCTTTGAGTTCACAATCTGATCCATCATCCATCATCCCTCCCTCCATCCATCCATCCCTCCCTCCATCCATCCATCCATCCACTCATCCATCCATCTTCTCCCTCTTCTCCTGTTGAGGGTAGTGGGGGTGGAGCCTCTCCCAGCAGCCTTCCCCCTGGACAGGTCACCAGTCCATGGCAGGGCCAACACATAGAGACAGAGAACCATTGGCTCTCCCAGCCACGCCTACGGTCAATTTAGAGTCTGGATTAACCTGGTCCCTCTTGATGTCTTTGGACTGTGGAGGAAGCTGGAGTACCAGAGAGAATCCACACAGGAACAGGGGGAACATGCAGACTCACACAGAAAGACCCCGTGCTCCAGCTGAGGCTCCACCCACAACCTTCTTGCTGGGGGGCCACAGTGAGGTGCTACCTGTACTGCCAGTGCTACCAGTACTACCAGTGCTACCAGTGGATGTGATCATCATATATGGAAGCAGATCCTCTGGTGCTCCAGGGACACCGAATATGTTGTCCAAACCTGCAAACATGAGCCTCCACTCCGGTGCAGTAGGTGGCGCTGTGGACCTGGTGGTGGTTTTTCGAGCAGGCTGGTCCGGACCTCGAGAAGGAGAGGAAGCAGCATCAGAAGCAGAAGTCGAGCTGCCTGTCGACTCCTCGGTGTCTGCGGTGAAAGTACCGACGGCACATCGAACTTTACCTGAGAGAAGCAGGAGTTCGGCGTCGCGGCAGCAAGAGATGGCGGCCGCCCTGCTGCAGGTGCTCGAGAAGGCGGAGCTGAACAAGCTCCCGAAAGGCGTCCAGAACAAGCTGGATAAGTTTGTGACGGAGCTGCAGGATGCTAACGAAGCGCTGCGGACGCAGCTGGAGCGGTTCAGAGCCGACAGCGGTACGTAGATACGACCGGAGGAAACCGGTTTGGACCTCTAGGGTGACCCTCAGATCAGTAGACAGGTGCACCGCGAAAATGCTTCAATGACGTCACCTGGATGGTCAGCGTTCTCCAGTTAGCCAGCTAGCGTTAGCTAGTCACGCTCATGCTAATAGCAGCAGCCTTCCGGCTCAGTACCGGGGTGGTTCGAGGAGAAGTACGTGACGGAGTTTAAAGCAGTAAAATTGAGTTTTACAGTAATTATGAAGAACCGAAAACCTCGTTCTACCCAGTAAAAGTACACGTTAGTCTCAGGAATGAAGTAGGATGAGGGTCTGACGTGCACGATGAAACGAACACTTCAGCTCAGTACACACTCCAACTTGTACTAATGAAGTACATGTACTGTACGAGGTTCACCTGCAGCCATGACGGGTGCACCGGCTGATGAGCTTCCTGTGTGAGCTTTCTCAATATTAGTGGTGTAATTACTGACTAATTAAGAATACAGACTGTATGTGCTGGTGAAGGAATACAGGTATGTGTTTGAAGTTGCTGTCTTTAGCAGTGAGACGTGCAGAACTACATCCAGCGCTCAGTGACTTGATGCTGGCGTGTCGCTGGCATGTTCTCCCCTACAGAGCAGCAGTACTTCGACATGGAGAAGAAGCTGGCGGAGAGTCAGGAACAGATCCTGCTGGCGACCAGAGATCTGCAGGCACTGAAGGAGGAAAACAACAAACTCAGTCAGTCCGCGTGTACAGACACTCTCATACACCCCTGATGGTTCACGTCGGGGTCTGGTTTCCAGCCGTTGGCACCTCGCTACTCTGTATCATATATGTGTGTTAAAGTGGTCACATGTCCTGTTAATCGTCTCTGCACAGGTGAGGAGCTGAGCACTCTGAAGGGAATCGAGGGAGACGCACCTGAGGATAAACCAGCCCAGCAGGTACACGCAGCCATCAGGAGGACTCGTCATCAGCTCGGCGGCTCTCTCGCTCTGCGAGTGAATCACTGATGGCTGCTTTGTTAGAGAACCTCGTTTCATATTAATAGCAGCCATTTTACCTGGTGTTGCTCTTCGTTGCCTGTTGACTGAGCCGGTCTCCCAACGGTTTGTGTGTCTGAATATGTGTGGTTGCAGCAGCAGACCAAGGCCAAGTACGAGATCGAGGCAGAGAGGAGAGAACTGGCGAGGCAGCTGGAGAACAGGAGCCGTGAGGTGGAGAACTTGACTGGTAAGGCACACACACACACACACACACACACACACACACAAACGTAACGATTGTCCCTTTGTGACTGATGTGTGTTGCAGAGGATGTGAAGCGCCTGAATGAGAAGCTGACAGAGGCCAATAAAACCAAGATGGAGCTTCAGTTAAAGCTGGACGATATTGTGTCATCTGAGGCTTCTGTACAGGTTGGTGCCACATGGAAACTGAAGCAAAAGCAGAAGCCGCCATGGTGGTCGCTACAGGCTGGTTGCTCTCTGCTGTGTAGGAGTCGATCAGAACCCCCCAGACTGTCCTGTTTAAACCAGAAACCAGCATTTTCTCAGTCGCCTCTACTCCTGTTTGAATGACCTTTAACCCTTCCGCCTGCAATGCTGGCTCTATTTCCTGGATTGTCACTGATTGAAAGCCTGACCACCACCAGCCAGTCGCAGCTTCCTCAACATAGGTCTTTGAATGAAAATAGGTTCACACATAAAAGCATTGTGTCCCTTTGAATGTCACAGAAGTGCTGCACTGCTGTTGTTTACCTGCCACCGTGACCTTCACCACAAAACGTTTCCAGGGGATTCTAGAGTTCTATTGGCTGATCGTACTGTGATGGAGGAAATGTCCGCAAGACGTTCCTTAGATCTGGTGCTCATGGGAAATGAACCTACACTGAGCCTGTGTGTGCTGGTTGTGCACGTGTGCAGCACCGGGAGAAGCGTATGGAGCAGGAGAAGGAGCTGCTGGAGAAGAAGATGGAGTGGCTGGCAGCAGAGCTGAAGACCAAGACGGAAGAGCTGCTGAACACCAGCAGGGACAAAGGCAGAGAGACTCTGGAGCTGCAGGGAAGTCTGAGGAGCAGCAAGGAGCAGGTAACACACACACACACACACACACACACACACACACACACACACACACACACACACAGAGTAATAATGCATGACATGAGCAGATTGTGTCACACACACAAATGTATTAAGCTCCATTGGTGCGGTGGGTGATGAATGGGGCACCGAGCTGCTGGCACCAGTGGGTGCTGCTAAGAACTTTGCCTCAGAGTCATTACAGCATGGAGTTGAGCTTTCCACAGCAGCAGGGATGTGATTTCACAAGACTTTCATTTCATCAAGTCGTCCACTGAATAAGAGCAGAATTAATCAAATTACTACGAGTCCTATACTTGAACAACAAATACAAGTAGGACACCACAGGACGCTGCCGCGGCAACGTTTGTATCCAGGAAGTTACCAGGTGTGACCTGTCTCCTCAACAGGTGACTGGACTGGAGGGTCAGCTGAAGGCTCTGAGGGCGATGAGTGAAAGTCAGAGGAAGAGAGCTGAGGAGCTGAACAACAAGTTGAAGCAGGTGTGTAGATGCAGAAACATGCGTGACTGATGCTGCCCCCCCTCCAGGAGTCAGACCCCTGACCTCACCGTCTCACCCCATCCCCAGAGACGAGGCGCCACACTGTATTGTGTCTGTCTCTCTCAGTGGAACAGAGAAGCATTTATTTAACTTTACATGCACAGGACCTCCATTTCACTGTGGTAGGAGATCTGTGGTCAGACTGGCCAGTCGGGTCATGCTCCTGTTGATGAGGTCTGCTCTCTGTGACTCTCAGGCTAAAGATGAGCGCAGTGCCATGGAGGACAAGTACCGCAATGAGCTGAACGCTCATGTCAAGCTGTCGTCCCTCTACAAGGTAAGTTGCCTCACAGGAGTCAGGGAGAATATTACTGTACTAGTCCAGACGGGTTAAACTGGTGGGACGTGTGACCACTGGCATGGATGATTCTGAGTGATGTCAGTGTTGTTTCCCGCGTGTGGTTAGCGTTCGCTGATGTTGGTCTGTCTGCAGGGAGCGGCATCAGACACGGAGAGTAAGAACCAAGAACTGAGCAGAGCAGTGGAGGAGCTCAGCAAGCTGGTCAAAACCACCGGGGAAGGTAGGAACCCTGTTCTGAGTTTTCTTCTCAAGCTGGTTAGTTGGTGAGTCCTCCGACTCGCTACTGTCACATGTTGGGCAGTGCGAGGAGTGGGTGAGGGAGCCGCAGTGTTCCAGCGTTCTACGATGTCAAGGTAGCTGTGTGGTGCTGTGCTGTCACGGCTCTGTCCTTTGACTTGATATCAGTACACCTGATCATATTTTATTTTCTTCTTTAATTTGTAACTTGGATAAAAAAAGAACTACAGAGCAGATTTATCACGTCCCCCTGAAGGCGAAAGGGTTTAGAGGATGAGGTTAGAGCACGGCGCTGTGGTGGCGCATCACAAACGTCACCCTGTCAACAATCCTGCCTGAGATTTGTCACTGTCCGTTTCATGATTGGATGTGATCCTGCTGTCGAGGACCCCCGTGTGTGTCACTGAAAGGCCTCCACGTATGACTCATGTCCGTGTGGTTGTTATTGCACTTGCAGCCAACAAGGCTCTCGAGGAGAAGGTGTCGACTGGAGAGCAACAGAAGAAACAACTGGAGGCGGAGCTTCGAGAGAAAATCAAGAAAATGGAGAAGGAGCTGGAGAACGCGACAGTGAAGGCTGCAGGGAAACGCTGCTGTAAGAAAAGCATCAACTCACACCTGCGTCTGTGTTTGTGCGTAGGGAGTATTTGCACGTCGAGTGTCTGCTGGATAGAAGTATGCGTGTACACCCTGGCTGTTATTTGCTGAAGCATACGTGTTGGTGCAGGTGGGCCGTCTCTGACCGAGGAGCAGCTGGACTCCATGTGTCCGTCAGCGGCAGCCATCGCTGCCATCGTGAAGCCCGGCATGAAGTTCTTTGACGTGAGTTTAATGGGACACGGGGTCACATGACTGAGCGGTTCTGGTATGATTGAGTGGGTTGATGTCGCCTCCCAGAACACAACACCTCTGGCTGCCCAAACACGGACAAACAAACAACAGTCTGGATGGACAGATGGGTAGATCTGTCTAGATAGCTTTTGTATGAGGAGCAGTCCACTTTTATTTAAGTTGAATTTTATCCTGAAAACTGACAGAAAAGCTCCACATCAGTGAGGGCTTCATGTAAGAAACGAGACCTTCAGTTCGACTCCTCCCCTCCATCACCCCTGTATCCTCCAGTTGCCACGCAAGGCAATCACAAAAGGCTCGATGGCAACCGCGAAAAGGAGTGGGCTTAGTGTGCACCGGTTAACTGTTTAACCAGCCGTTCAGATTCTAGCTGCTGAATGCTAGCAGTGGAACGGTCAAAGGTTTGCGTCATGGTAGATGCACAGGCCGCCATTTCACTTAGGGGAAAAATTCGGGGTGGTAATAACCATAATCCTGATAACTTGAACGTATTTAGCACGTTCTTAAGGGTCCAGGGCTGCTTGGTGACACAGACGGTGGCGAGGAGCTGCTGCTCTGATGTGCTGGTGAGGCGCTGCATCAGTAGCAGGTTACCCGAGGGGCTGCTTGGTAGGAGGTCAGTGGATCTGCGCCTCACCAGATGAATCCTGTGTGAATCCTCCTCTTCTCTTGCTGCTTGTGCTTTCATTGGCACATAAATAAACCCTTTCACGAGAACAAACCTGTATTTGGTGGTCTTAGTGGGTCACGCGCTCATCTGCTGGTCGACAGCTCACCGTTAATAACCGCTAGTTAGTGCCGGCCATCCTGTTGAAGTGCCTGCAGTGGTTGAGGATGTGTTGGACACAGAACAGGGTTTCCCCAGTGTGACTAGAAAGTCCCACCAGCAGTTTGTGTCTGCTGCTGTTGTGTTGCAGATGTGAGAACCTCAGCAACGTAGAACATGCTTGATAAAGATGCTTGATGGAGAAACGGCAGATTACGCCAAAGAGATAAGACAACAATACTACGTAAGAATAAGACCTGACTTGTCGCTGAGTATTTTCTCAACAGAATTCTCTGTCCTCCTCCTTTGTGTTTAGCTGTATAACGCGTACGCTGAGTGCCAGACGCACCTTCAGCTGGAGAAGCAGGAGACCAGGAGAGTAAGTAGAGTTCTGGATGAAATCATCCAGGAGGTGGAGTCTAAAGCACCGGTCCTCCGACGCCAGAGAGAGGAGTATGAGAGCATGCAGGGTTCCATGGCCTCGCTGTGCAACAAGCTGGAACAGGCTCGAACGGTGGGACGCACGTCCATGTTCCTTTGTCTCTCTATAAGTCTACAGTTTCTTCTTCTTCTTCTTTTTCTGAGTAACAAAATTAAAGTGTGTGTAAATTGATACTGCCTACAGGTGACTAAATCTTGTCTTAGATCTCAAGTATTTGCTCTGATCTTTGTTGATATCAGGAGATCTACAGTTTGCAGAAAGAGAAAGAGGAGGCCAAGCAGCGCTGTGATGCCCTGGAGAGAGACAAGCTGAGGGCAGAGAGGCAGCTCGACGACACATCCACTCAGGTACCAGCACACCCACGAGTCTAAATGCACTCTGAGCACGTTTACAAGGCCAACGTGATATTCTTCTACCTGGGAATGAGAGGAAGGAAATCTATGTGTTGGTGTGTGCAGGTATGTGCTCTTCTGGTGGAGCTGGAAGAAGCCAAAGGTAATCAGGTGACCAAGGATGACGGGAGATCCTCCGACATTTCCAGCACCTCAGAGGTCAACAGTGCTCGTCAGCTGTCGTTCCGGAATGTGGAGGAGCTCCAACGGCAGAACCAAAGCCTGCTGGGGAGGCTGAGGCAGCTGGAGGAGGACCGGGACAGACAGAAGAGCCAAGTCACATCAGCGCGGTAACGAACTGCCATCACCGCTGCAGTCATGGCTGCAGTTGGATCCACACCTATCCACAACGCCATTGTCCATAAGTAGGACCAGACAGCGTGAAAACACCTTTGAGCCCTGTTCATATTCTTAGTGCGCGAGTTTAGGAAACAGCCTCCATTCAGTCGTGCCTGGAGTGCTGTAGAACCCTGACCACCACACAAGACATCCCATTGGCTTTGAGGTTCAGGTGTCAGGTGTACATGCTTGCTGTCCGCTTCCTAAAACACACCAACCGTAATGGACCCCAAGTGTAGAGTGACCTGTGTGACCCTGTGATGTAAGCATGCGTCGTCTGCTTGACCCTAGCGTGTCAGAGTTGGAGGCCAGTGTGGAGAAACTCCAGAAGGAGACGGAGCAGCTGAAGGAGCAGAGGAACCAGCAGAAGCAGCTGGCCGACTCAAACGCCAGGCAGAGAGACATGTACAAAGCTCTGCTGACTCAGAGCACCGGCTTCAGCCTGCCGCCTCAAGGTGACGCACAAATACTTCACTACTGCTACCACAGTTTACTGCTTATACTGCTAGCTAATACTAGTCTCTATTGAAGTTGAACTTGTGTGTGTGTGTGTGTGTGTGTGTGTGTGTGCGTGTGTGTGTAGCTCCAGTTTCTTCTCCTCAGCCCACAAATGTTCGTCCTTCGGTACCAGCTACTCGCTCCACGGCCCAGAGAGTGACAGCGGCTGAATCTGCTCAGACGGCTCAGACCAAAGCTGCTTTGAAACAGGTGCGAACAGGTGTGCAAGCGCTGCCACACGTCTCTGCGCTAGATGGCTTCTGATCACGCGTGTCTTTGCTCCGCTAGCTCAACGATGCCTTCACTCTGTATAAGAAAGAGAAGGCAGCCAATGACAGAATGTTGAATGACACAAACGAGCGCCTGGAGAAACAGCTTACGGAGGCTCGCTCCGGTCACGCCAAGCTGACCTCTCAGCTGGAGTTCAGCAACAAGAGGTGCGGTTCATTAACAGACTGGCCCCTCTGGTTGTCCTCTGACAGCTCTTGGTCCCTATCAGTCATGGTATCCGTTCTCTGCTCCATGTCTCTCTGTTAGATATGAGATGCTTCAGGAGACCGTCACAGCCTATCGTAGAGAGATCTCTGTCCTCCAGGAACGGAGCCAGAAAATGGCTGCAACGGCCCAACAACACGAACACATCATCCACACAATGAGCCATGAACTGCGGCAAGCAAATGAAAAACTGGCCCTGGAACAGGTATGGAGCACGAGAGAGAGGTGAAAGTAGGTAGCTGGCTGGAAGGCTACGTATCCTGATACACACACACATTTATTGATGAATTCGTTATCCTTTAAACATGCGAGGGTGAAAAAAGCTCTTGGAGATGTATGTGAGGGTTCAGCCGTCGTCCTGCTCTCTAGTTTGTTCTCTTGAGAGCTGTACTGGACGGGATGTCTCCTCCGCTTTGATCCCTTTCTGTCTCAACTGTTACTCAGTTTTTCTGTGTGTGTGTGTGTGTGTGTGTGTGTGTAGGTGCGTGTCGAGAACTTGACCAAAGAGAGAGATATTTTAAGGCAAGCAGAGAGTCGACTCAATCGAGAGAAGGAATCCATGCTGGCAGAGCAGCGTAACCAGAACCTGCTGCTCACCAACCTCAAGACCATACAGGTACCAGTGTCTCACAGCAGCCTGCACTGGCTGTGTCCTCTCCACTGGTGAGAGGTCTGTCTGTCCTGAGCACCAACAGCATACACTTGTCTGAACCAGCGCTGCCATGCGCCTCATCCTCAACTTCTGCTGGTCTCACATCTGTGAAATGTTTCCATATTAAGTGCTACCTGGGCCGGGGGCCCCGTGTCGTGGTGGGTCGTGACTGACGGTCCGCAGGTGTCGCTGATGCTCAGCAGCTCGCCCTGGATCAGTTCATGTATTTGCTTGCTGGGACAAAGGAACACGCTGTCATGTGTAAACGCTGAATGTGTTCACCTCTGACCCGCTACTTACTGGCTTCATAGTGGGACTTTTTAGGCCTAATTTGCAAGAGCAGGGATCAGGGGCGAAAACCACTAGACTGGCACGTCCCTCCTCCTCAGTGCAATGACTCGCGTCTCTGATGTTGGTGCAGTTAACTATGGAGCGCACAGAGACGGAGACTCGTCAAAGACTGAACAACAAGATCAAACAACTGGAAGCGGAACTGGCCTCAATGAAGACCAGGCTGGACCAGGAGGTGGTGCAGAGACACGCTCTAGGACGCACCATGGACGTACGTAGACTGGCTGCTGAGTGGATCCACCCAGGATTCACCTTGCTGGTTTTCTAACGTTTGCTTCTCTACTCCTGTGTCACCTCATTCGTAGGCTCAGTTGGTTGAGGCTAAGAAGCAACTTGAGACCCAGAATACCTTGCAGCAGAAGACCAAGGAGTTGCTGCGTAGCGCTGAACAGCAGGTTGCTGCACTGAGAGCTCAGCCGGCTTCCACCTCCTCCTCTGAGACGGTTACGTCCCCAGCAGCCCGAGCAGCGAGCCTCCGAGTGCCGCTCAGAGGTAAACGCAGCTCAGTTCTCTGACCGTCTGGAATGATGAGCACGAGTATCACAGCATGACGTCGAATGTAAAAACGACCTGTTAAACTTCTGTAAAGCAGTTGTTTGGTGAGATATATTTAAACAGGTATAAATAATGTTTCAGGGATGTAATTAGTATAATATGTATATATAATAATGATAATTAAGGATGGAAATGTATAAATCATATACTTTATTGGTGGTATGTCATACTCAAGGGGCCCTGTCACATCTGCCGTGTTTACCAGAGGTTAGAGAGATTCTGTTCCAGTCAGAACCAGTCACACAGGTCTGTAAAAACCCGTCTCCTGAGACTGGACCGTGTAGGTGAGGAGGGAAACGCCTCATAGTCACTTGGGATATTGAAGGTGCTCGCAGCCTCGTCCCAAGGTGCAGTGCTTCTCCAGTGGAATTGAGGCTGTGGATTCATCCTCATGATTCAGCATGAATCTCCTGTGGTAGCACGAGGTCTCATCCGTGTCTGTAGGAGTTGAACTTCAGTCTTGCTGCGTTTGCATGAGTGGAGGCAAAGCACCAGAGGTGAGGATCCTGCTGATGCACAGCAGCGTTTGGCAGTTGGTCAGCGTCTCCATCATTGCTGCTGGGACAGTACATTTATTCCAAGATGGTTGATTTTTTTCCTTTTGGGCTGCTCAGAAAACTAACCCCACATGCCCAAAGCTGTGTGATACTCCAACCTCTGCAGAGAAACACACTTGGTGTGGGAACGTACTGAAACTGCGTTGAGACGGCCGACGACGTGCTGACGCATGTTGGGTGTGAAGCAGCACAGACAAATCGATCAGGTTGAGCCTGGCTGTGAGGGCCAGCAGATCCTCTTTGACATGTTTTTGTGTCTCTGTACATCCTCCCTCACTCCAGGGCCACCGACCTCCCAGCAGCCAGGCGTATCAGAGGTGGAGCTTATAGAGGCCAAAGGTCAGCTGCATACTGCTGAGGAGCGGAACAATGAACTAGCAGAGCAGCTAAGTGTCGCTAATGCTACTGTAGATCAGTACAGATCTGTGGTTCTGACTCTGGAGGAGAGTCTGAAGAAAGAGAAAGAGGTACTGCTCATGTTGATTTATTTATTCCTGTTTGTCCGTCTTGTTGGTCTCTACTCGTATCTCCACTCAGCAACTTCTCTTATGGTGTCTGTCAGAGTCACTCTCTTCAGGAGGCGAGGCTGAAGGAGTCTGAGGAGGTGCAGAAGCAGCTGGAGGTGAGGATACAAGAAGTGGAGAGAAAGAGGCAGGAAGAGCGAGAGGAGGAGAGGAAGGCTTTGGATGCAGTGGAGAAACAAGTAGGTCTTCTAACATGCGCCTGTTCTCTCAGAGATTTCCCCGCACCGTAACCTTCTGACGACCGTTTGTCATTGATTCCTTCAAGGGTTTGGTGTTTTTCTTAAGAGGAACAAATAGAATTTCCTTGACTTTTGTGAAAGATCAGATCATGTGCTAAGATAAAGAGCCACGGGTTTATTGGTCCAAGTCTGAGAAATGTATTCCTGCAAACTTGATACTGAAACAAATGCTCTCCATCTGAGCGACCGCATCCTCTGCTGGTGTTGAGACGCCGAGGACGGTGTTCGAACTGCGGTGGTCCTCTTTTCTTATGGGCCGTCATGAGGTCGGAATTATAATCAGAAACGACTTCCGTTCCCAATTTTTGTATTCCTGTTCCATCAATGTTAGCATGGTAGCTCACGGAAGAATAATTTTCAACTTGGTAAATATTAGACTGTCTAGCACCTTTTAATACGCTGACAGTGAAACACAAATTCCTTTACACGCAAATAAAAAGAGAAGCAAACAATCCTTTCACACTGGAGCCATTTAGTGAGCAGCATGGGTGAATGGACCTGTTTTGTTTAGTCTTTACTTGACGGGGACAGCTCATATTAATGAACACCGGTCCAGGTGCATGTGTGAATGTGCTGGAGTCAGGAAGCCTCCTCTGTCTAGGTGTGTGAGCTGCAGCGCAGTCTGAAGACCTGCCAAGCCGAGCAGCAGGAGGCGCTGGAGAGATCTGCTGCTGCTGTGACTTTGGAGCAGAAGTCCATCCAGGAGAGCCTGCTGCAGGTTAATGCTCGCTCGCTCTCACACACACACACACACACACACACACACAACATAAAACAGGCTACTGACAGATGACGACTGTTTCCTCTGCTCCTCAGACGAAGCTAGCTGTGGAGGCTCAGGCTAAGTACGAGCGGGAGCTAATGCTTCACGCTGCCGATGTGGAGGCCCTGCAGGAGTTGAAAAAAGCTTTCCAGCAAGAGGCGGCACGGAAGAGGGAACTGGAAGAACAACTGAAAAAGACCAATTCCCTCCTGCAAGAGGGAACGGCTGCCTGGACCACAGCGGAGAGACAGCTGAAGGTGGGACAAAGAACCGACCCCTTCGTTCTTCTAGATTTGCAGTGACCAGATTTAAAAAAACTAATTAAGAAGAACTTTTAAACATTTAGTAACTTTTGTTTCTGACTCAATGTCTAGTGGACTAATTTGACATACAAGTTAACATGAACAAGAAGCCTGTGTCTCTGATGATTCCAACTTTGCATTGGCACCCACCCGTGTGTGCTTGTTGGCTGGACATGTAGATGTAAGGTCCAACTCCAAACCACCTGAAGTGACCCTCAGGTCATCAAGCCGTGTGTTTGTGTGAGTGGGCGCTAACCTGACCTCCTCCAGCTGGGTGGATGGGTTTTCCTAAGATGACTGTGCCTACACCTCCAGGACGACGTGTCCCGTCATAGTCATCGCTGTGACGAGCTGGGGAAGCAGAACGCTCTCCTGCACCAGCAGATGGATGAGATGGCCACCAGGAGCCGGCAGCAGCCGCAGCACCTGGACCTGTCCTTCAGTGAAGAAGGGAAGACCACGGAGCAAATACTAGAAATACTCCGGTAAGTACTGCATTACTGCAGCACCCACTGCGTGAGTAGGACTCTAGAGTTCCTTAATGGAATCTGGGGGCCATTTTCAGTGGAGTCTTCTTGGAAGGAATTGTATGAGTTTGTCAGTTAATTTCTAAAATACGGTGCGCTATGGAGGTTTGTGCGGCGAGAGAAGGAGATCGCTGTGGCTCAGTGCGAGGCGTCGGAGAAAGAAGCGCTTCGCTGCAAACAGCGTGTAGAACACCAAGATCGGGAACTGAGGGAGCTGCAGGAATCCCTGAACGCAGAGAAGGAAAAGATGCAGGTAGGAAGAGATGGAGGAGAGTCATAATGAAGGGAACTTTTCATGCAGTCAGAATCTCTACAGGTAATTTCTCTACTCACACACAGAGCACAGAAAAGACTCTGGCTCAGCTGCAGGAACAGCTGAAGAACATGGAGAGTATCAGCACTCTCCAAGAAAACAACAAGATACTGAAAATGGAGCGAGAGAAACTGGAGCTGGACCTACAGCAGGCTCAGGCTAAAGTAAGACTCAGTAGTTGGACTAAGCTTAAGCAAGTCCTTTGTCATGGTTTGTCTAAAAGGTGTCATTTACGCTCCTGGGAGCAGCACCACACTGGAACACTCGGGTGCCATCAGGGACAGGTATCACTTACAGGCTCGTCTCATTGGTCCTGCCCCCTTCTCTGTCTCTCTCTGTCTCTGTCTCTCTCTATCTCTGTCTGTCTCTGTCTCTCTCTCCCTCTGTCTCTCTCTGTCTCTGTCTCTCGCCAAATGTGCCAAATTTGCGGTCCGGTAGAGGAATTTGCCATCTTGTCTGTGTTAAGTGGAGGCGTAATGTACCTCTTTGCGAAGAAGCCGCCACTTGTGTGGGCGTAAACATGTGACGTGACTACAGCACGTAGTTGTGTGTGAACTGTGACGTACAACATCAGGAGAAAATTCAGCCCCGTGGCGGTGTGATAGACCTTGCAGTGTTCCAGTCCAACCCGGCTGCCAGCAGCGTCGATGTCGATGTTCTCTGAGGTGTTTGATGGGGGGAACCGGTGAGCGTTATGTTTATGAGTTTGCATCATCGTCGACACCTCTGCCCACGTCACGCCGAGCCGGCACATTGACGGGTTGGACTCACAGCAGTGGAGGCGGCAACAAGTGAACCCTCAGAGGAGGAACATTGCCAGGCTAAAACTGACCCCAATGTGCCGCACTCTCTCTGAAACCTCCGACCGAGCCGCAAAAAAGACAGGCGAATTAGCGGCTCGATGGCCGGTGAGAAAACGCCTTCTGTTTCTCTCTCTCTTAGGTGTGCACAGTTTCACAGCTTTGACCTCTAATGTAGCAAACTGCTCAAATTCAAGTGTTCCAACTTGCATCGTCCCCAGAAGTTAAAGCAGTGTGTCAGAGGTTCATGCTGTTGTCGCAATGAATCTGCGCTCAGACTTGGTGGAGCAGGGAAACGAACCAGACCAGGGCTAGATCTTCTCCGGCGTGGCACATTACACCGTCCTGCTGTGTGTGTAACAATCAGCAGTGGTGCTGGCAGACCAGTCTGTGGAGGGCACTCTCACGCTCACTAAACCAGCCCCTATCACACCTGAGTGGAACTTGAGTTACTTGAATGTGAGTTCAAACCTTTTCTTCCTGATTCAGGTGACCAAGCTGGAGTCCAACATCAGCCCGCTGCATCACTCGCTGTCTCAGCTGTCGGAGAGGAACGGCTCCCTGCAGGCTGATAAGAGGATATTGGAGGAGGATATAAAACATTTGAAAGCCAAAGTACAGGTAACTGCAACACCCTCAGGCTTTGGTTTGACTTTTATTTTTCTTGAACATTTACAGTGCAATATTGGATATGTTTTTAAATTAGATCACATTTGAGTTTGAAGTATGATGCGATCGCTTGCCGAAGCTTGTGATCACTAGCTAATCTTCAAGTTACCAGTTCAACCTGAGAGTTTCTCCATCACAGCAACTGATGAGCCAGCAGAAGGACGGGAATGTGGAGGAGAGTAAGAAGCTCACCACGGAGAGAGAAGCTCAGCAGAGACGCATCTCCCAGCTGGCCGACGAGATGGCCAAGCTCAAAACCGAACTGGCCAGGTAGCACATCCACTCAGACGACTCACCTGGTCATTGTCAGGATGTAGCTAATCAATCTGAAGTGTTACTGAAAAGGTGTGATGATGTAGTAATGGGTTCCTGCTTAGTTGCATTTTCTGTATTCTGAACTCCATAAACTGAAAGTTAGATGTGCAGAATATCCAGCTGTGTTTCCAGTCGCAGGTTGATGAAGCTTCCTGTACAGTTGTCATGTGACCTGAGCGGACCCTTCTGTGTTCAGATCCAGTGCCAACAATAACTCATCCCAGTCTCAGCTGCAAGCCCTGCGAGAGTCTGTGAGCCGCGTGACCTCAGAGAGAGATGCTCTGAAGAAAGACCTGGAGACTAAAACCAGTGATATTCTGGAGAAGAGCAAGACCATCATGCAGGTGAAGAAGATCGGACGGCGCTATAAGACCCAGTATGAGGAGCTCAAATCACAGCATGACAAGGTGGGTAGGGCGCCGTTTTGATGACAGCCTGCTTGTTCAGTAGCAGACTTGTAAGAGGTTGCCTGGGTGTGTGTGTGCTGCAGATGGTGGAGGAAACAGGTCAGAGCCAGGACCTGCAACAGGAGCTGACAAAAGCCCAGGAGGAGCTCAGCAAGGCCCGAGAGGAGCTGAGCTCACTGAAGGAGGAGGTGCAGAAAAAGCAGGAGGAGGTGAGCAGCGTATTTCTCCCTTCAGTGCTGGAGCACCAGGCTGCTTTAGACTCGCCCCGTGTGCTGTAACTACGGTTGAACATGCGGAGCCTCAGTGGGTCTCAGTTTAAGTACTGTACCTTTCAACCCTGATTCCAGAGGCTTCGTTCTGTGAAGGTGTTGGATGGTGTGTTCTAACCCTCGTTGGATAACCATGAAACCATTTGCGGCCGGCCTTCTTGTTTTTGGTTTTGTATGGGTTTTTAGGAGTCGGGGAGCAACATGGTGCCGCTGTGTTGCTTAATAAATGGATGTGTGTCATGAGGGAACAATGAGATGAGACGTGACAGAGTTCATGGCAAAGACATTAAAGCAGCTTGATGAGGCAGCAGCGTCCCAGACAGAAAGCTGATGCTGTTGTGAGCTGAGCAACAAACAGGATGGAAGCGTGGCCGTGCCTGCCGTTGGTCCAAGGGTTGCAGTTTCAGGCGTCCGAGCTGTACAGCCCTGGCATACACTCACCAGGCCTTAGATGTTGTATGTTCACGTGTCAATAAATGTGTTGTCTAGGCCAAGACGTCCCAGCAGGAGTTTGAGGAGTCTCAGAAGGAAAGCCAGCAGGCCAAAGAAAAGTTTGACGAGGTCCAAACCCAGCTTTCACAGAGCCAGAACCAGCTGACACAGGTAGTGTCACACATTCAGGTTAACTCTCATGTCTTGGATTTGACCAGGAGCTGGTAGATACTGAACATGAGAACGTTGAGATGGCTCTAGATAAATCTGTGACGCTCTCTGTAGGTCCAGTCCCAGTTGTCTCAGACACAGAATCAGCTGCAGCAGAATCAGAACCAGCTAACCCAGAGTCAGAAAGAGCTTCAGCAAGCCAAGGTTCACTCCCAGCAGGTAAGCGGCACTGTCAGGAGTGGAGAAACACCTGACGTGTTCTGGACATTTTCATTGTTGGACTGTTGACCCTCACTACACACCACAGATACATCCTCCTGTCTGAATCACAGGTACAGAACCAGTTAAAATCGGCTCAGTCTCAAGCTCAGGCCCGTCAGAACCAGGTTCAGCAGGTCCAGAGGGAGCTGCAGCAGGCGAAAGACGCCTTGCAGCAGCACCTCACTAACCAGAAAGAGCTCCAGCAGAACCACCAGGCCAGTCAACAGGAAGTCAACAACCTGAAGATGTCTATGAGCCAAGCAGAGAGCAAGGTGAGCTGCTGGGCTCCTCCTGCGTGACTCTGCTGCTGAACAGGTCCTGATCTTTGTCAGAAGCACTGATGATGATGGTTTGTTTTTCTGCACCGGGACAGTATTTTGATGGCGTATGTCTTGATTACGTAGATTGACGTCACTGCACCCCGTGTCTGTAACGTAGTTCTGTTAAACCTTAAACAAAGTTACCCTGCTAGCTATCCGTAGGAAGCTAAGCTAAAGCACACTAACAGTGACCTCAGGCTCAGTGGCGATGACGGTCATTGACCATTGGCCCAAACCCAAAGTAGCCAGACAAACAGGTGAGACGTCAGCGTGTCTCTCCACGTGAACTAAGCAGACCTTCTCTGGAGGACAGTGTTGTTGTTGTGTCCGCACGTTTGTGATATTGTTGAACAGTTGAACATGAGCTTCTGTGCTGTTGTGCGTTCTTCTAACAGGTGACTGACCTCCAAGCCCAGCTGGACAGCCTGCAGAAGGTTGGCAACATTTTCACACACAATAGTTGGTAGGCAGCAGCTGCTAGTACAGCTGTGTGTAATCACGGCTTTCACTGATAAAGCTGCACTGTTGCATTTGAAATATACTCCTGGTCTTAGCAGTAGGGGACATACCTTCTGTAGCTTTGCAGTGCCCTGTTGTGTAAGGCACACAGGGTGTGTGATGTCACACGAAGCCATCCAATCACAATATGGGTTATTACTCCTGCAGGCCCCTCACCAGTATGCCCTAGTGTCTGTTGTTTGAGGGGAATGAATGTCTTGTTCGTGTGAATGTTTTAAACAGGAAGTGAAACAGACCCCTCAATTGTGTAGTTATTGATCGTCCCCACTGATCCTGGATCTGCTCCACCTTCCTGCCTGGTACAGGAAGGTTCTCATCTCTGCTGTCTCAGATATGCTTGTTCATGGAGGACTGTTGGGTGGAGGTTCATAGAAGGAGGGAGTGTAGTGCAGAGTCTGTAGTCTATCGCACAACATCACCACTGCACAACAACACCGCCACCCTCTGTCACGCCCCACTGCCTTAACCCACAAAATTTCTGCAGGAAACCCTGCATGACATCACATCATGATGGGATGGCTTTGATGTTTTGTGATGTCACACATCTCCTGGCCCTCAAACAGGCACTTTTTTTCTTTTAAAATGTCCGTTTGCGTAGCATTTCCTTGGCTTCGTCCCTGTTTGTTAGGTGGTTGCTGAGCAAGACGCAGAGAAGAAGCATCTGCAGGAGCAGCTGCAAGAAGTCAACCAGGCCAGTGAAGCCAGCCGAGCTGCACAGGTCACCCACAGCCAGAGTTCCCAGTCCATCCAGGCCAGCGATGCTAACATTTCTAGCGACGCTAACCAGGCAATACAGGAAGAGCTTACAAAACTCAGACAAGAGGTACTTTGAAGTTCTGCTGAACCCACATTTCCTCACTGATGCTCACCTCTTCTCCTTAGAGTCTCAGAGTGTACCATCACTGCATCCTGAGCCTACTGGGGGTTATCACGCCACCCTGCAGCTGCTCCCTGCAGTTTCACAGTAGCCTCATTATTAGACCCAGCAGGAAGCTGCTTTCAGCACTAATATGCTCTACCTGTCCATCACCAGGTGACCAGCAGACATGCTTGCCATCTCGCTGGTGGATGTAATGTAGTAGTTGAAGAGACAAATCTTGACGTCAAGAGTTGCGCCGAGGGGGGAGAAACAGAGTGAATGTTGGATTGACATTCATCAGGTGACATAGACGGCCTGAGATGCTGGCCCAGAGCTCAATATATCTGTTTATAAGGTGTCAATCAGTGCTGGATTGTCAATCAGGAGGTACTGGAACACAGAGAGGGGGCTGTCTCAGGTTAGGAGGAGGCATCAGAAACTCCCATCGTACCTGGAAAACACCTGAGTGCTGCCGTTGCAACTAAACAAGATGTAATTTGAAGAAAAAAAAAACAAAAACCCCAGTTTATTTTGGATACATTGGTCAGAACCATGACAGTAGTTCCTCCAGGCCTGCAGGGGAGCTGTGTAAATGGCTGCTTGTGGTTCGCAGGCAGCCTTTTCTCAGCTTCTCCTGCTGCGTCTGAATTGCCAAGTAGGTCTGATCGTAGGTCTCAGAGCAGGTTGTAGGCTGTCCCAAGCCACAACTGGTGTGAGTAGCGACCTACTTCGCAACCTAAATTCCAGCTGAAACACGCCCACATTGTAGGTCGGTTCAGGTGCATCCTACGGAGCAACCTATGGCCCACAATGCACCGCGGACTTCTTCTTCGTCCCCTAAAAACTTGTGGACCCGCAAGCCAATTTTGTGCCACCAACAGTCTCCCATTCTGATGCAACACCAACATTTATAGTCGTTGTTGATGACTAAAGGTGCGTTAATGTGCTTAATAATAGAGAATGAGTGAAAGGTGCTCAGAGTGGAGTGCAGTACCACAGTCAGGCCAGCAGGTGGGGCTTTCGTTGCTGCTGTCTACCTGATTGCGGTATCTGTGCTCTGCAAGCAGAGGTCGTGCTTCACCACCAGTCTTCTAGGGTGTCTGAATGGTGCCACTGTGTTTGGGTTGTAGCAGTAGGCTGTAACGGTAGGTCGTAGCAGGAGGACGGAGGTTGGTACTTGGCAATTCCGACGCAGCATCTGTCTCTCTCTCCTTCAGCTGCTTCTTTAGCCCATAGATGAGGTTTTCCTCCCTGCTGACTGGACAGGAAGCAGATCTAGAAAAACAAACATCCCTAAAACCACCTGCACTGGAAATAGAGAATCTGATGTTTCCTGGTTGGCGTGTGACGTGGACGAGACCACACCTGCGCCGCTCCTCTCCCTCACTGTCTCCTTTGCATGTAATTCAATCCTCATAGAAAATAGGCCAACCATTTATGGGTAACTTCATTGAAAAAGTAAAAGTGGTGCTGCATCCAATCAAGTAGGTGCTAATCCTACACTGGGAGGTCCTGATGTGGTACCAGTTAACCCCGGATGGCGGTCTTGCCCACAACTGTCATCGTTAACGTAGGTTTAAAGCACAGTGCTGTGATTTTGTTTAGCTGTCAGAGAGCAAGAACAGGGAGGAGCAGCAGAGGCAGCAGATGGCTGAGAAAGAGGAGAAGGCAAAGAAGGCCTTCATCGGAGCTAGGACGAAAATCACCCAACTAAACAGTAGGTTCAGCACACGCACTCAGCTGACCCCCAGCCCTGCACATCACAACAATAAGCTACTGTGGTGGAGTGTTTGAAGGCTAATTTGTTATCTGCCCATTTTCCTGTAGCTGCCAAGGAGAAGCTAAACCAGGAGGTGGAAGAACTGAAACAGAGTAAGGAGGAGCTGGAGGTGAGGATGAACGCCCTCAAGTCTCAGTACGAGGGACGACTTGTGAGGCTGGACAGGGAGCTGAGAGAACTGAGAGACACACAAACCCACTCAGACTCCAGAGAGGAACCGCAGGACCACAGTGGATCCAAGGTACACGCGTCGCGCCGGCTGTTCGTCACAGAAACAAATGTAGAAATTATCAAGTTCGTTTCATCTCTAAAGCAATGAATGGTAACAGCGTTATCCTGGGGAAATGTCACATAGCATCAACATAGTGCTGCTGGTGGCTGAGCAATTTTTATTGATCCTGTGACATTTATTGATAGTTTCCTCAGAGTATCGATTTTTCAGCCATGAGTATCGATACATTGAGCCCCATTCCAATCCCTCGTGTCCAGCACTTTGCAGGAAGATCAGTTCTATCTGCCAGCCACTGGTGTCGCTGTAGAGCATTTCTAGTTACTCAGACGACGACGCCTTTCTCATCCGGTGAGAGCTGAGACATTCAGGAGAATGGCGGCGAGTATAAAGCCAGCGCCTGCAGGCTTAAACGCAGATGTGTGGGAGCATTTTGGTTCTAGGACAAAAAGGACAGTTACGATTTAGACAAAAGTGTGGCGGTTTGTGAGCTGAGTCACACAAACGTTAAGTACCCTGGAAGTACCACCAACCTGCGAGCCCTCCTAAAACGTCACCACCGGACAAGGAAATGCTAACTGAGACTGAGCCCACAAAGCTGAGGCGCGACCCCACACAAACCACGCTGGACAGTGATGGCGGTTGTTGCCACAAGTTCCCATCGTCTTCACCGAGGTCACAGAAAATGAGGGAGTCCAATGCTGCTTTATTAGTCAGGATTTGAAAGCTTATTGGGTGGTGGCAAACACCGGCTTTAGGCGCCTGGTGAACGCGATGGAGCCCCGCTATGCTACTGACAGTAGCACGAGCCTATGAGACAACTATCGTGATATATATCGTATCGGGAGACGACTAACACGATATATATCGTATCGGGAGACGACTATCATGATATGTATATCGTATTGTGAGACGACAACCGTGATATATATCGTATCGCGAGAAGACTACCGTGATATATATCGTAATATATATCGTATCGTGATATATATCGTATCGCGAGATGACTATCGCGATATATATTGTATCGTGAGACGAAAATCGTGATATATATATCGTAATATATATTTCGTATCGTGTGTATATATATATTTATATATTTATTTATATATATATATATATAGATATAGATATAGATAGAGAGATAGAGATATATATATATATATATATATATATATATATATATATATCTCTAAATATATATTGATATAGATAGATGGCTATCTATCTATCGATCGATCGTGAGACGAGTATCGTGTACCGTGCCCCTACTGGGCAGGCTGAGCAGCAGGCTTCCACATTGTGTCTGACATGATCCACTCTGTAAACTCAGTGAGTCAGAGCTTGGGGTGTTTCGATTGGCTGTCCCTGTCTGCCACTCATCAGATGGCCCTGCTGCAGCACCACTGTTGTAGTTATAGTTTGGTGGAGACTCCACCGTCCACTGGAATCAGAACTTTCCAAAGAGAACTCAATTATTGTTCTTGCTGTGGACGTTACCTCAGTCTCATGCAGCAGCATTCTGGTCCAGCTGGAAGAACTAAAGCTGTGTCCCAAATCACATACTTCATACTACATACTTAAAATTCTGAGTGTACTCAACTCAAAATAGAAAAAAGTATGGATAGTAAGCGAAAATTGAGTATGCAAAAGTCCCCGGATGCTGTATTCAAATCTGTCAAGATTCTGAGTATGCGACTGTGGACACTCGCTGCACTCGTTTCATCGATAAAAATGGTGGCGGACAGCTGAGGTGAGAGTCGGTCCACACTGACTTGTACAGAGTCGTCTTACATTAAATAACGGGGACAAGTTTGAAATTCTGTTTGGACACGGGTTTGAAAACTAAAATGACTTGTCACCAACATGTTTTGCTAAATAGATCCCACAAATAAATGCTACATACCGTTGACCTTCAGCCAATAGAAGGAGGACATTGCGTTGTCGGTGCCAATTGTGGCATAACGACGCGCGATGACCGTTCACTTTGCTGTTTTACTGCTTCAACAATCAACAAACAAGCGCAGGCAAAAGGTGGCGGTAATTAGCTGATGCTGATGCTGATGCAGTGCTAGCCGGTCACAAATTGGTGTAGAAGAAGAAGACATGGCGTCGTCATTTCCGGTGCGTTGTGCCGCGCGGCGGTATGTGATTTGAGACAGCACTGTACCCTTGAAAATGGCATACTGCATGATTGAGTTCATAGTATGCTTCGTATACTTAATTAGAAAATTTGAAGTATGCAGTGTGAAGTATGCGATTTGGGACACAGCACTAGAGACAAATAATGACATCCAGTTTTCCCTCCACTGATACTTACTGTACCTGCACTTAGGTGGGCGATCAGCCTCGACCTGGAGACCAGCGGCAGATGTCTCTGAAGAGTCCAGCTCAGGACAGGGGCAGGTAAAGCCTGAATACTGAGCGTCTCATGATTCTGGCGCAGTCTGGATGGATGCAGTCGGGTTTAGAAGTGTCTCCTGATGATGTTTGTCCTTCAGTTCCAGTCTGACTGAGCCTCCCACTGCCAATATCCGCCCCACCCCAAGTACTCCATCTCCTAGCAACAAGCCAAGCCCCTCCCCCAGTAGCAAGGCTACGCCCCGTGCCAGCATCCGGCCCATGCCCATGCCGACACCTACTGCTACTGTCATGCCAACGACACAGACGGACAGCCAAGAGGGTGAGGAAACATGTCGTTTGAAGTTGTAGCCTCAAGAAACCTTGGCTCATTTGTTTGAGTTGCAGTTTTAGGCTTTGCGATGGTCAACAGAGAAGCTTGTTGAGACAGTCTAGAGCCAGCATGGAGTCATGAAGGCATGAGCATGAAGGAACTCACCTGTGAAATGCTCTGAATTTGTGTGAGAATCTTCATGTTCTGTATTTCCAGTGCTGATCAGTGCAGGGGCCTCTGTGCACTCCTCCAGCTCCGGTCTGGTAAACACGCCCACATCAGTAACTCAGCCAACCAGCACACAGACCACAGCTTTTGTCCAGCCCACCCAGCAGCAGGCAGCCAACCAGGACGCAGGCAGCAGCATGGAGGCCGAGCGGCCATCTACGTCCTCTTCTTTGATGGGAGCAGGTGAGTGGGACCACCCGCTCCTAACAGACGTCTATAGGACAGAAATGCTTCACCAAGGGTTTACGAGTAAAACAAGACCAGAGTTGAGAGCCCCAGGTACTCCTGCTGATCTGCGTGTTAGAACAGCTGCTGTAGACAAGTAAGCTGTATGTGGTAGCCAGGGGACCACAGGCCCTGAGGCCAGCTAGCTTGCTTGGTGTAGCTGGACTACCACTCGTAGCTCCACTGTTGGGGGGCGGGCCAGGTCTGTGGTCAGGGTGAGGGTGTCTCTGGAGGTCTGAGGACGGCTTTCAGCCGGCTCGCCAGGCAGAGCCATAAACAGACACACAAAGTTGCTCCTCTGTCTAGTTTAAAGACATCTGCAGAAGTCTGCTGTTACACTTCCTCCATAATGTCCGACATCTGTTTGTGCGTCTGACTTGCAGGTTCAAAGAGAGCCAGAGAGGAAGAGGAGGAGGAGGGCGAAGAGGAGAGCAGACCCGAGAGCTCGCACACACCCTCCTCCTCGAAAAAACTGCGACTGAGAGCAGGGATGGTGCTGCAGGTGAACAGACGCACGGCCGACACTGAGCGTCCAGCACTGGTTCCGGCTCTGGTTCCGGCTCTGGTTCCGGCACTGGTTCCGGCTCTGGTTCCGGCACTGGTTCCAGCCCTAACGTCTCTGTCCCATGACTGCCAAACCCTGGTTGTCGGTTTTATTGTTGACTTAACGGCTAAAATTTTTTTTTATTGTAGCGCTGCAGCTCATCCAGCACCACGTTCTCTCTCTCTCACACAAACACACACACACGCCGCAGGTCGATCCAGTCCTCCGCAGTAATTGTGGCGAAGGAACATCCGTGAACGCTTCATGTGCAGGCTCACTAAAACTAGCCCCGATGCCAATTACCCCAAATTCTCCCCAGATGTCCCGTCATGCCCTTTGACCCCGGCAGCTGTGATTGGCTTCCAACGTTCTCCCACTCGGAGCGACGTGGTTGGAGTGTGAATGTCGATGAGCACATGGATGAGTGGCTCAGGACCTGCTGCCTCAAGCCTGTCTGTCTTTGAACCCTGTGCTCCAGGTGGAGGGAGACGAGGAGATAGAAGCTGACCTCAGGGATGAAGATGAAACGCAGGACTCCCTGGACAACAATCAGGTCAGTTACCCACTTCGACAAACTTGAAGTGGTCTCGGCCCAGGACCTGGGCCGGGTCCTGGGCTTGAGGCCCAAGCAGGGGTGAAAGTATTAACGGACTTCATATTGGGGTTGTAGGAACTCCCTGAGGAGAGTTTTCCAATCTTGGCTGAGGACGAGGAGGACATGGAGGAAGAGGGCGTGTCCCAGTCGGTCCCCTTTCATCTGATTCGGGAAGTCATCGTGATTGACACAGACAGTGAAAGCCGTGAGAGCAAAGGGGAGGAAGCAGAGAAGCAGCAGAACGAAGAGGAGGACGAAGAGGAGGTCTGCTCTCTACTAAATCATCCTCCCAGTTCTGTGACTGGACGCTAACGCTCTCCCTTCCTTTATTCCAGTATAAGGAGGAAGAGGAGGACGATGAAGATGATGCTGGTGATATGGTTATGAGAGGGGGGGAGGAGAGCAATGAAGAGAGTAGGGAGGCTGACGTGGGTGGAGAAGAAGAGGAGCAATCAGACGCCACTAGTGCTCAGGAGCCGGCGGCATGTGGAGCGTCAGCGGACTCCCAGAGTCCCTCTGAGCCGCCACACACCAGTGAGCACCACCTCTGAGGCGGGTCCTCGCTTGACTGTAGCCCTGAGTTGGAGATCCTCATCATGTGAGTCTCTTCTGTCTTTCAGGTGAAGGCGGCAGCACCGTCACCTCAGAGTCTGAAGGCCACCGAGACCCCGTACACCTCCCCCCCACCTCCTCCCCCGCCTCCTCACTCACACCCCGCCTGCCCCAGCCCCGTAGACCTCCACATCCCCTCCCTCCAAGGCTCTACATCCAACCACCAGCTCCAGAGCTGGGACCCCCACACACTCAGGTACACACACACACACCAGCAGCTGCAGGTCAGTTCTGGAAGCAACAGAGTGAAGCAGGAGAACAAGTTCATCGCTTCCTTCAGCAGAGGAAAGAGGTCGTGATAACGGTGTGTGTGTGTCTGTGTGTGTTCCAGCGACAGTCCTCTCAGCTGCGCCGGCCATCAGTAGGACGTGGACCTCAGCTGACACCTGGAATAGGCAGCATGGTAAGAAGCAGAACTGGGATCTTCCTTCCTGTGTATCAGTGTAGTATTTGTCTGAGGGGAGCAGTACTGTAACTGTGTGTGATTGTGTACTGCAGCAACATTTCTTTGACGATGATGACAGGATGGTTCCCAGTACTCCCACTCTGGTCGTCCCCCACCGGACTGATGGCTTTGCTGAGGCAATACAGTAAGAGACACGCACACACACACACACACACAGGGAAATGAGCTACTGCAAGGAAACCTGTGTGTATAAATAGGCGCTTTCTCACCGGCCACCGAGCCGCTAATTGGTCTTTTTTGCGGCTCGGTCGGAGGTTTCAGTTGGCAATGTTCCTCCTCCCAGCGTTCACTTATTGCCGCCTCCACAGCTGTGAGTCCAACCCGTCAATGTGCCGGGTCGGCGAGAGGTGGGCGGAGGTGATGACGATGACGCAAACTCATAAACATAACGCTCGCCGACGCTGCTGGCAGCCGGAGCGGTGAACTGCTGCTTTGAAACTTACACACTGTCACGAGCCAAATGCTCTCCTGACGCATTGTCACTTCAGCAAGATGAGCGCCTGAGGAACTGCTGACATCACGGCGAGAGGAGCGTGGATCACCACCTCACGGGACTTTGAAGGAAGGTTGTATGAAAAGGTTGTAGAGCAGCTTGATGGACATGGCTGTCGGCGGATGATGGAGCGTCACCAGCAAGTTGAAAACTTAAAGTACCAGCAGGTCTGTGACCACAGCAGCGGGAGGCTGGGACACCACGAGGTCCACCAGACCATCACAGGGTTGAATATTGTAGTCACGTCACATGTTTATGTCCACACAAGTGGTGGTTTTTAGAAAGAGGAACATTACACCTACGTTTCACACAGACAGGCGACAAATTGCAGCCTCTACCAGAGCGTAAGTTTGGTGCATTCTCTGAAAGCTGCTCATGTCTGGTCCCCACTGTAGCGCTGCAGAACAAGAACTCTTGGGCCGAGACAACTAGCGGTCCGAGTCTGTCGTCTCCCCCTGGTGCACAGACAACAGAACCTCTGTGTTATGGTGGGTTCCTGTAGTTGTGATGTCACTGGCTGAACTTCACCAGGGTCATAACAGGAACCACTGACTGTGAAACGTTCCCAGGCTGTTCTGTTTAGAACCATGGTCCTAAGATTGGAACGTCATAGGATTTGGGTTACAACTCTGCCTGTTCACACTGGACCGGTACCAACAACGCTGGTATGTTGCTAGCCATGTGTGTCTGTCCAGTTCTCCTCAGGTCGCCGGCTCGTCCACAAGGTTCAGGTTTGGACTTCCAGAGGATCTGCTGCCTCAGTCTTCAAGCTCCCATTCGGACCTGGGCCAGCTGGCCTCTCAAGGAGGTAGTGCACTCAGAACCAGAACAAGCAACATCCTCACATCCTCAAACCCCTGTCCATTAAAGTGCTGCTGTGCTGCGTTGTGTGAAGGTCTGGGCATGTATGAGTCTCCTCTCTTCCTCGCCGCTCATGATGAAGATGGAGGAGGAAGGAGTGTCCCCACCACGCCGTTACAGGTGGCTGCACCAGGTAAGACACACACACAAACACGCAGCGGTCCATCAGTCCAGTGGGTCCAGCATGATCAGCTCAGCATCAGTGGTAGATGATGGTGTTCCTTGACTCTCCATCTCTGTCAGTCACCGTCTTCACAGAGTCTCTGCCCTCAGACAGCGCTGACAACATGGCATCCCAGTCTGTTCCCATGGTAACCGCTTCAACCGGGATGCCTGCTGCTGGAGACGACGGAGATGAGGTCTTCATGGAGCAGGAGGGGGACGGGTTAGCACCCTTTGAATAACTGAATAGCAGACTTGAACCCAGAAACTGGTGTTTACGTGTGTGTGTGTGTGTGTGTGTGTGTGTAGGCCGAGTATGGAGGCTTCCTTCGACAGGCAGGCAGACCTGGAGCCAGCAGGACAGCAGAGCGATGATGGATCCCTGCCGTCTACCAGCCAAGACCCTGGTACTGCAGTTCTCCTCTAGTAGCAGGGTTCTGGTGGTGAACCAGTGTTCCCAGTACAATCGCAGGACAGGTGCAGATTACCATAGTTGAAGAAAACAAATAGTCTGGTGTGGTTGTACCTCCATCATGTGTGGCTGTCACAGCCAGCTTGGACCATCAAAAGTCGTCAGTTCATCCTCGAGTCCCAGTGGACTCATCCAGATGGTCCAGGGATTTCATTGGCTTGTGGTTGGAGTGGGCGGGTCTGTGCTGGACAAGTCCGACCACCTGTAGTAGACCTCCTCCATCCAGTACATCAGTGTGACTTGTACTCTTATTTATAGGCTCTAGCACTCCTTCTTACACAGCTGATCATGTTTGGTCCAAAATGAACTGAAAGGGAACAAATAGGGATGTTGAAGGGTCGGTTCAGTGACTGCGGCGTGCAGTCAGCATCTCACCTGCTGTAGATGATGTCAGCTGGTCTGTCTGGAGAACCAGAGCGGTGCAGCAGCAGGAAGCAGAGGGAGGAGCTTCCGTGGTACCGGCTCTGACCAGTCGGCAGCCCCATCAGACAGCCTTTTGCCTGGGGACCACAGTCTTGAAACGACCCTCGTCGGTGTCCCTCCGCACAGCTGCAGCCCTGAAACATCTGGGGCAGTGCAGCACGCAGCAGCAAACTGAATACTGCATTCACACCAACATCAACATCCATCAATGGTGTCTGGATGTCAGTTGATAGGTGAGGACACAAGTCTGGTGTGGGTGGAGGTGGTCACCTGGTTCAGGACCAGCTGGTTCTGAGTGAGACCTCGGTCCTGTGGACAGTCTTCCCTGATCAGCCATCAGTGATCACTTGCGCTGGTCTGGTCAGTCAGTAATGTGGGAATGTTGACATTCCCAGCTCAGATATTCCCCCGCTGATTACATTTCATACATGAGTCTACCTCACTGTGACATCATCAGGTAATGTTTTGCTCGTTAACGTTTTGGGCCGCTATTTTCAACGGCCTTGCCTTTTCAAAAAGATCTCAGCGTATCAGGGGCCAGCCCTCCAGGCCCCCGACCATTCATTTGTGGAGATGTTGACTGGAACTAAAGACATTTGATGCAGAAAGTGTTTGCTGATGTGTTGCAGACACCAGTGGTGTGATGCGGCGGCGTACAGTGACCAGTCAACAGCTGACCGGCAGCCTGGTGAGCCGAGGAGGCCGAGGAGGGAGGGGGGAAGCCAGGATGATGATCAGCCGCCGAGGTGAGAAACTTGACACGCCTGAGGACGGCTCATGTAGGAGCCTGCCAGACTTGATAGGTGACCCATACAGATCAGTGTGGACAAGAACAGAGACGAGTCAGGCCGAGTGTCTTGAGGCGGTTTATTCAAGCAAGAAGCAGACAAGCACACAGACATATGACATGATGACAGAGGATCCAGTGGATTGTCCGACTGTTTCTTTTAACAGTTTTCTTCTCTCCAGGAACATTTGCCCGAGGAAGAGGCGGCACCACGGGAAGAGGGAACGCTCCCTAGGAATCATGTGACCAACTCACTTGTGTTATCCAATCAGGAGACGAATACGAGTTTCAGTCCTCCAATGATTTCGCAGGCTGTTCATTTGCTGTCCTGCGACAGTCAGCAGTTGCAGTTCTGCATGAGAGCTGTGGCGATGCATTCAGGGGCAGTTCTGTCATTTGTTCTGGTGTTTAGTTTGTGTTGTGGAATGTTGAGACCCTTTTTGATAATAAAGTTGAGTGATGAACCTTCAGTGTGGTGTTCACTGACTTGGAAGTGACTGATTCTGTCCTGCTCTCATGGTTGGGCAGAATGGAGGTTTGACATCATCGTGGGCGTTGGTCCTTATATTGGTGTCATGTGATTTATGTGTAAGAAAGACGGTGCAGCAGCTACTGGGGGCGGAGCCTGTTAGGTCCTGATATTATGGGAGACATTGGAGCCAAACTCTGATTGAGTTGGCTGGCGCGGGGTTGGTCTGCTGAGGAGCCACATCAGAGGGGCTGAGGATGGCCAGGGGGGCGGGGGCTGCAGGTGCGTCCGCTGTGACCAGCACCGGCAGGTCTCCTAAGATCTGGACCTTGAAGAACAGAGCTGCAGGGGGACAGAGAGAATGCAGTGTTAAACAGTACTGCCGAATCAGAGCAGCCCCCCAGGTCGCTGCTTCATGGTGAAACGTGGTCATTTGATTGGTGTGAATTATAAATGTGGTCGGGCCTGCGGGGGATCAGCTGCTGACCCTGGGTTCACCAGGTCTTAGCTGCTTTTATAAATGTTCTTTGTCTCAGATGCCTTTTAGAACTTTCTTGCACTTGTCCAGGATTGAATCTATGACCAGCAAACTTCAAAACCCTTGTCTCAGCTCTTCAGAGGACCAGGAGGACGGCGGGCAGCATCCTCCAGAATAGTTCCTGACCCCTCTACAACCAAAAATGTATTACTTACGTCCAGAGAAGACATAGTGCTCGTAGGTGCCGCTCCTCTGGGGGGGGGGCATGGACAGAGCCGAAGTCACCGGAGTGGGCAAACCCTTCACCTGCAGGTTGACCACTCCACTCAGAACTCCTGGAAGTGAGAAAGAGAAGACTTCCCTGTGAGATTCCTTTAAGGGCCGAGTCACCAGAGTGTTGGGTGAAGTTATCAAATTATCAACAGTGCCTCTAGCGCTCCTGTAGCTGAATAGGTTTCAAGGGTTTAAGAAACACCCCCACTTTGTGGATGAAGCCTCGCTGCAGTGAAACGATGCTATGGTTTAAATGTGTTGCTCTTGTGCCCAGAGACCTGGATACCGAGCAACCTCATCTGAAGAATACAAGCAGATTTCTGAAAATGTTTGACTGTTGCTCCAGCTTGCTAGCTGTGCCACCAGCCTGCTAGCTGCACTACCAGCCTGCTAACTGTGCTACCAGCTTGCTAGGTGTGCTACCAGCTTGGCGAGGGGGGCGTCTGTTGGCAGAGCTCCTTGGTTTCTTGCTGCAGGATGGGGTGGAGCCTGATGGGAAGGTGAAGCCTTGCAGGATGTCTCCTAGAGAACCAACAGAGGCAGCTGCAGTTAAACGTGTCCATCAATAACAAGATGAAGTCCATCTGTCTGAGAATTCATGACTGGTTTGTGAAGGGACAGCTGGGAGCTCCGTGCAGCTCAGACTGATCTGTGGAGGAACACCAGTGATTGCCCTCGGAATGTCGAGCTCATGGCTCTAAGTTCCTCACCATTCTTAAAGAAGTAGACGGTCTCCGGCCTGGTCCTGCTTGCTGGGACCACCAGCGCAGCCGTGACGCTTCCAGTCAGATCTGGGAATTCTGAGGTCAGAGGTTTGGGGAATCCCGGTTCCATCACCATATTCCCATCTAGACGCCAGTACTGGTCTCCCTGGTGGGGGGATCGGTTGGTAAAAACTGGGATCGATTTGCTAGCAGCTATATTACATGGTACGGACTTTTACGATGGCGTGCGCTGCCTCAGTGATGCCAAAGATGTGTTGATGGATGGCATCAGCTGCTGGTAGCCGGCAATGAGTTGTACCTTGATGATGTAGGTGGTTCCGTGGCAGTTGCAGCGTGTGAAGACGGTATCGATGGGAGACGGAACCCCCAGAGTGTCCATGATACTCTGAGGAGGACCAACTGAGTGGCTGAGCGGGTCAACGGACCAGAAGTGCTCATCTGGAACCCACAGAACCAAAACACAGCTGACTATGACCCTCCATCTCATACAGTTTACGCTCACTGGCCACTGTGCTGGGAACACTGGTACGATGTGAACCAGTCCAAGCTCATCAGTGTCCTAGTAGAACCTGAATATTGTTATATATCTACTACTTCAACTGTTGTACATGTTTTTGTTGAACTAATACTACATGGATGGTGAAGTGAGAGTATATCAGTACTACAACCTTTGAATATCAGGATGGTTCCGTTGCTGAGAGCCGTCAGGCCGCTGATGGGAGCGTCACTGCAGAGGTCCACTCCTGCACACACACCACGTCTCAGATTGTTCTCACTTCAAATACTCATCATTACACGAGCTGAGGAGTGTTAGCCCACCTTCCTGTGCTCCCTCGGGGCCTCCATCCACTGAGGGGAGACCCAAGGCCTGGACCACGTCCCTCAGGGTGCTGGGTCTTGAGCCCAAAGACCCACCGAGACCTGAGGACAATAAGTCGTGTTGATATAAAGTTTTGGACTGTAAGAAAATTGAAATAATTCCAACTGAGATGGAGATGTTTGAGTCACCTTGACCCGTCCCCCCCGATGGAGCCGCCCCATGAGATAAAACCAAATGGACATTCACACCAGCATCTCCTGGACCAGAGGGGCTCACAGGGGCACCGTTACCCAGAGATGGAGCGCTGTTGCTGGGGAGGGAGGAGCCAGGTGCCACGTTGTCTGGAGCCCCAGAGAAGTGGCTGAATGCCGGCAGGTGAGCAGCAAAGGTGTGACTGGCGGCTACAGGAGGAGGGGAGCAAAACTGTCTCACACACTAGGAAGTGAAAAATAAACTAGAAGGAAACCAAAAGCCAAACCATGCTGTAGGGGATTGGTCGGTAGGGCAGGAGAGGCGGGGCCAGAGGACCTGTCAGTCAGTGGGTTGAGGCGACCTAACGGACCTTGACACCGCGGGCAGGGAGCTCCCCCTACACAGACAGAACAGTGAGCATGTGTGTACACAATATACAACACACAAAATATATATATATATATATATATATATATATATATATATATATATATATATAATTATTGTGTGTGTCTAGTAGTATATTCAGTGTATTGACCCACGGGGGCAGTTGAGAATTATTAAGTCAGTGATCGTCTTTTCATTCCAGTGTCAGTACACGTTTCAGCACGTATGCAGTATCAGTGGTAGTACACAGATGTTGAGGATGTACCTGTGTACCATTCCTCGCTCTCACTGTTGGAGTCCTTCCTGCTCTTCTGTCTCTTCCTCTTTCCTGTAGAGGAAGCAGGAAGCAGTGAGGCACCATTTCCTGCTGCATGATCAGCCTCAAGAACAGAAACACACCTGGTACAGGTAGAAAGGCGTCACTGGCTGAGTTAATGTGGTATAGCAGGGTATCAGATGGGACCTGGACACCCAGCAGCCACGCCCTCTCACCTGCCACCTGAGCCCAGCGCCTGGTTGCCCTCTACCTGCTACGTTGAATCATTCTGCACTCGTTAAGCAATGAGGGTTCTTCAGGCCTGTTTATGAAGGCAGTGATCCATCACGTACCCGCCATGATAATAGAGACGCTTCAGCAGGAAGGTTGGCAGCAAGGTCGCCTTCTTAAAATAATCGCCCAAAGTTTTCAGAAAACACAAAAAACTGGAGACTAAACATGGTGAGGAGTTGATTTGGTTGAAACGTTTTGGTTTTTTGGGGAGTTTCCAGAAGGTGGTGATGTGTTTTTCTCATGGAAACGTTTCATAGAAAGAGGATGCAACAGGCTTCCGTAGGACCCTGACACATCGGCACTGGTGTACCATGGACCGCTATTATTGAACGAGCGGGAGCGGTGGTGCAGTGAATAACGCTCGTCTCACGGCAAGAAGGTCTCGGGTTCGATTCCCGCTTGGGGACCAGGTCGGCAGGCCTTTCTGTGTGGGGTTAGCATGTTCTCTAACCAGTGGGAAAAGATGAATAACATGTTTCGATGACGCCGTCGCGTCCGTGACGAAGACGAACGGGAGCACTTGGTCCCAGCGTGCGGTTCGGCTGCCGCTCACCTGCTCCTGACTGCCCATGGGGGAGGGACGTCGGGAAAAAGAATTTCATGGGAGAGAGACTCGTGTGTGTGCGCTGTAAACGCTACACTGCAGGACAAAAGACTTCTCTATGTATAATAGTAGGGTTCTAACACATTCTTGTCTCTGAGATCAAAGTGAAGGAACGGTCCTCTGTTACTGGTTGGTTGTGAGTGGGAGACTAACCTGGTGAACTGGCCTTCAGAGGGTGGAAACCGCGGGAGTGGGAGACTGACACGCCAGCGTCTGTGGACACAACACCAGGGACATGGAGAGTACAGCTGGATGTGTCCTGGATACACAGTACCACATACCACAGAAGCTGGTACCACACATACACGTGAACGTTAGCAGGCTCTCATCTAGGCTCCCGCTTCTTCATCTCTAACCGACTCATATGTGGGGGCGGCAGCTCGTGGAGTTGCTCATCACGAGTGAGTTCTGTCCCCAGACAGCCATCATGTGACACGTTGGGCTCATTCAGGCTTTGGGGACCTTGTTTCAGTAGAGTGTCTGTCACCTTTGATCTCGAGCTGACTGCTTTGATCCTCACACTCTCACACACACACACACACACATACCACAGTGCAGCTGGTAGTCATGGCAGCAGGTGTTGTAGTGGAGGCACTGTGGGTCACACTGACACGGCTGACCACGACTGAAGGCCTCTCCACAGCGACCCCTACAGGATGGAGCTGAGAGGCACACACACACACACACACACACACACACACACACACACACACACACACACACACACACACACACACACACACAGGGAGGACCACCATGGGCCTGCTGTGAACCTCAAAGTGTTAATATTCCTCTCAGACGTGGAGGCAACATGCAGACAGAGGAACTCTGCTGAGTGAGGAGAGGCTCTAGAGGGGCGGCCCCTGGCATCTGGAGGAAGAAGAAGAGGAAAAGGAAGTAGAAGAAGAATGAGAACAAAGAGGAGGAGCGAGGGAGGAAGAAGACAAGGGGCAGAACGCTGAGGGCATGTGGGTCCTGTAGTTTGACTCAAGTGAGTAGCCATGTGGTTCCCTTCGACTGCAGGGGCTCACTTCTCACATGAGGACGGATTTAAATCAGGTCAGACAAGTGAAGAGTCTCTCAACGACATTGACCTGGAAATGAAACGTCAGGACCTGTTGACCGACGCCAGCGCTCATCCTCCCTGGATCATCTGGAGGAGAGTCTGAGGCTGTAAAGCCGTGGGAGGAGACAGATTAACCCTTCAACACTGTCTGACAGTGGCGGCGTCACTGCAGCCCATCTGTCAGGACGGCAGAAGTTCACATGGCTGCTGTAGCGCCACCTACAGGACCACTGACTCAGATGTCCAGCTGACGACGTGAGACAGAGGAGGGAGGAGAGAGAGAAAGAGCCTCAAGAGTTCTACAGAGATCAAAGCCTGGGATCAGAGAGGAGAGGATCAGTGGAGGAAGAGGAGGGTCTTCATCACTCAAACAGCTGATTGATGTGTGGCTGCCTACCAGCGACGCAGGCGGCCTGGAAGTCTGGACAGCACTCGTTATACCGCAGGCAGCCGGAGTCACAGGCACACGGCCGACCTCTGGTGAAGAGCTCGCCACAGCGGCCCACACAGCTCTCTGGGGGGGGGGGGCATAAATCACCATCATCATCATCATCATCATCATCATCATCGTCATCACCATCATCATCATCATCATCACAATAATAAGACATCTGAATGAGAAGAACACAAAGACAGAGCGGCACCACTCAGGCCGTGATGGTCACCAACGGACTGGTAATCGTTCTCTCACGGGATTCATGTTGACTGCAGCAAAGATGGTGGAACGACTGGGGGGTCAGAGTCTAACCCTCCAGCCGCCCCCCCGCTCCCACCACGTGACTCTAGTTTGGTGTGACAGCGTGAACACGAACCGCCGCTCGGGTGCAGCTTCACCCAGATTTGTCCTTGTTGTGTTTTGTCTCTGAGACTCGGTGAAGGATCCAATCAGAGGTGAGAACTACTGGTGTGGTGGGTGGAGCACACACCAACCATGAGTACTTCAGACAAGAGTTACAGTACAAGTATTATTATCACAATACTTGTAGAATCAGGTGTGAAACCTGAGGAAATGTCCAGCTAGACTAACTCAGCTGCTGCTTTCATGTACTTACGAGGTCCAGCAGCTGCACACACGGTCACAGCGAGGCTGAGCAGCAGCGTCAGGGTGAGCGCCATCATCCTCAGCTTCCTCCTAGATGCCGGGCTTGAGTACTGAAACCTTGACCAGAGATGAAGCGATCAGAGCAGAGAGTCACTCCTCTCCTCCTCTTCTGGCTCTTTGTCCTCCTCTGAGCCTCTTGGTCTTTTATACCAGTTGAACCAGTGACACAGGAAACAATGAAGCTGCATCACACACTCCCACAGACCCACTAACAGCACAAATATAAACCTCTCATAATCCAGTAAATGACTCCTACACACACACACAGACACACACATAGACATACACACAAAGACACAGACACACACACAAAGACACATACACACACTGAGGCATACATACACACAAACACTATCCACTTCAACAAAGTACCCTGGTTACTTCAATATTTGTTAAACAACAGCTGGGTTTCCTCTAATCTCAGATTATTTTCATGTGAAACTTCTCACGTGTTCTGGGATAGAGTTGAGATCCGGATCAAGAGAGGCAGGTGTAGAATGTTGGAACTTTGATCGGGATTTCTGTAATTTACTGATGAGACTTGAGAAAAGAAAAAAAAATGTAAAATTTCATTTATCAGCTCATCACACAGCAGCAGTGAGGATAGTTGCACTAACCCTAATCCAACCATCCTCTAACTCTAATCCAACCATCCTCTAACTCTAATCCAACCATCCTCTAACCCTAATCCAACCATCCTCTAACTCTAATCCAACCATCCTCTAACTCTAATCCAACCATCCTCTAACCCTAATCCAACCATCCTCTAACCCTAATCCAACCATCCTCTAACCCTAATCCAACCATCCTCTAACCCTAATCCAACCATCCTCTAACTCTAATCCAACCATCCTCTAACTCTAATCCAACCATCCTCTAACCCTAGTCTAACCATCCTCTAACTCTAATCCAACCATCCTCTAACCCTAGTCTAACCATCCTCTAACTCTAATCCAACCATCCTCTAACCCTAGTCTAACCCTACTCTACATGTACGAGAGTACAATTCAGGGATCTCTCACAAATAGGATAGTGTACAGCTGCAGAGAGTTGATAAATGTTAGTATTAGTACTCAAACTAATGCTCGTGAGATAACTGCACAATAACAGAGCACAAATACCTCATAACACCATAAAGATTTCGTAATCCCAGTAAAGTGCCTCACGTTGGTATAAAAGAAGTAGTACTGCTGTCAGCAGCAGACCAGGGCCGAGCTCACACCCACTCAGTTCCTGCAGGTTGGGATGATGGCTGATGCGTCAGACAATTAAAGCTGGTAAAACTTTATTAGCACCTCACACTGGGACGAGGGCCATCGTCCTGTAGGTGTTGAGAAGAAGGAGCCCAGACAGACATGACGCCATTGAAGAGCGTCTGGAAAAGAAATATCCCACAATAAAGGGGCATGGATTCAACCTGGCATGACCTCACCGTCCCGGTTCTGTCCCGTTCTCACTTGTTCCGTCACTTTTATAGCTGAAGTTCTGAAAGTTTACTGCTTATTAGCACAGAACGGAACATTAGCTGGTCTGCTCATGTGAGGATAAGAAGCTTTAGCATGGCGCCACCTCGGCCTCCAGCTTTTATTTTACTTTTACTTTGATGGTATTTTACTACAGGCCGGCCCGGTGGAGCAGTGGTCCTCACCGTGGCCCCCCAGCAAGAAGGTTGTGGGTGGAGCCCCGGCTGGAGCACGGGGTCTTTCTGTGTGAGTCTCCATGTTCTCCCTGTTCCTGCTGGGTTCTCTCTGGTACTCCAGCTTCCTCCACAGTCCAAAGACATCAAGAGGGACCAGGTTAATCCAGACTCTAAATTGACCGTAGGCGTGGCTGGGAGAGCCAGTGGTTGTCTGTCTCTATGTGTTGGCCCTGCCGTGGACTGGTGACCTGTCCAGGGTGAAGGCTGCTGGGATAGGCTCCACCCTCACCACCCTGAACAGGAGAACATGGAGAACATGGAGGGATGGATGATGGATGGATGATGGGTGGATGGATGGATACTACATACTACAATGAAATGATCGTTTAAGTAAAAAGTTACCTGATAGTTTGATGACTCAACTTTATATGTGAAAGCCAAATGGGAAAGGGAGTTGGGCGGGGCATCCTGGAGGGGGTGTGGTATGAAATGGTGAAAACACACCAGACTACATCAAAATCATTGATTTGGAGAGAATTTAATAGGAAGAACTTAATTTGTTGTTTTATAACACCTAATATGAAGAGTAAGCAGGTGAAGGTTCAACAGCCATGCTGGAGACGATGTAACCCTATAAACTCTGATCACGTACACGTTTTTTGGAAATGTACAAGTCGACAACCCTCTGGAGGAAAGTCCATTCAGGGCTCTGCGATGTTCTGGGATATAAGAGCCCCAATTCTTGTCTTGTTTTTTACCTTGGACACTCGGAAGGATTTGTGCATAATGAAGATCAGTACTTAGTCAAGATTCTTCTGGCAGCAGGGGAAAAAGCCATGACTAAGAACTGGTTTGAGACTGACACTCCAAATCACAAGCAGGGGATGTTAATAATGGATGGTATGTTGGAGACGGAACCCTGACATACAAGTTGAGACTGAAAGAACATCTATTTTTGGGGCCTGGAGTCGATGGTTGTCATACCAAGGAAAACATCACCAGTGAGGTGACCTGACCAGCACAGACTCTGTTTGTTGGTTTACTGTTTGTTTTGGTGTTTTTCTTTTACTTTTACCATAACCTGAACATGAGTGAATTGACTCTTTTGTCCGTCATTGATGATACTTTTTTTTTTTTTTAAACCCCCCCCCCAAAAAAGTTACCTGATGACCAAATGTTTTTTTCCTGGTGAACTTGTGTTCTCATGCTTTCGACAGCCGCCTGAATCATTAAATCTCCATCTGTTTGATAAGATGTGGGAGGAGGAGGTGGAGGAGAGCCTGAGGTCATCCTGGCGTAACGTGTCAGCCGGAGAGCAGACGATCAGGGTCTAGAACTGGGTCCTCTCTGCCAATGGCATCACCCTGGAAAGTCTTCTCTTCCCATTGGTCCTGGGTCATCACGCCCCTGCGTGGTTCCTAGCGTGTGACGTCGGTCATGGAGTCACGCGTCATTCAAAGTCACAGTCATACAGCACACCTGTGTATTGTAAATATTCAGTTGCCACATTTTTATACTTCAGTACAAATTAAACAAATATGCTCATGTACCAGTTTATAACAGGTCATAAACTGAACTATTTTACACGAATCTGGCTAATCGACTGAGTCTGTGATGGACTCTCAGTCTGACCGTCCCCTTTGTCAGTTTTATTTCCAGGTTTAAAATTGCTAAAGTTGTTGATCACAGTGAATTTTAATTCAGTAGATTTGTGCGTTTCTGCCTCCAAGTCAACACCAGAACACCAGTCGCTCAACCTCCTGCCGGGATGCAGACTCGTCTCCGTCCTGGATCAGGCCGATGACCGTTGTGTCGTCTGCGTACTTCAAGAGCTTCACAGCTGGGTGCTTGGAGGTGCAGTCGTTGGTATAGAGGGAGAAGAGCGGGGGGGGGGGGGGGGGGGCAGGACACACCCCTGGAAATCTCCCAGCCTCACCTGCTGACTCCTGTCTGTCAGGAAGCTGGTGGTCCACTGACAGATGGACAGAGGCACGTTGAGGAGGGAGAGTTTGGAGGAGAGGAGTTCAGGGATGATCATGTTGAATGCTGAGCTAAAGTCCACAAACAGGATCCTTGCGTAGCTCCCTGGGCTGTCAAGATGCTGCAGGATGTAGTGCAGTCCCAGATTGACAGCATCATCCACCGACCTGTTTGCCCGGTAGGCAAACTGCAGGGGGTCCAGCAGGGGTCCTGTTACAGTCCTTAGATGGCTCAACACCAGTCTTTCAAAGAACTTTATGACCACAGACGTCAGGGCCTGTAGTCGTTCAGTCCAGTGATGGAGGGGTTCCTTGGGACCAGGATGATGGTGGAGTGTTTAAAGATGGTGGGGACGTCACACTTCTCCAGGGAGCTGTTGAAGATCCTGGTGAAGACTGGAGCCAGCTGGTCAGCACAGGCTGCATGTTGCCAATTTTATCCTTCCAAAAACCTTAAAAAATAGCTTCTATTTTCACAGGTTGTTTGAAGTTATAAAAACCAATCCAAGTGTAACCTGCCCCGCCCCCACCCTCAGGGTCTCTCCACCTGTCACCGTGTCTGGAAGGCCTCATCGAGAGCTGAGCTCCCGGCCAGCAGGCGGCGCTGACGCCACACATGCTGTTTGCCAGCCGACAATAACTCCGGAGAAGAAGACAACAAGCGGACCTGAAGTCCGCTTCCGTGTTTCCGACCGGATACATTAGCAGTCGCACCAAACACCTAAATGTCAACACGTTTTTTCGGACTCGTTTCTACGAATTGGAGCACGTGGTTGTCGTTGATCGCCGCAGCTGTTCGTACCCAGATCACGTGGAGGGCGATCATCTGACCAGGTGAGATTATAATCCGGTCTCACTCGTTTTTACCGGCATCATCATCGATGTGACGTGGTCTTCAGGTGACGTGGGTTCGCATGGTCTGTTCGATGTGATCTACTCAGTGACGTGTATGTATATGTCTGACGTAACTTCATCTGAAACAGAGATCCCGTTCAGCAGCAGGTTTAGTGATACGGAGCTAGTAGACCCAGAGTTTGCGGGACTCGGAGTCAGTTACCATGGTAACATACTCGGTGAGCCTCACCTGCTCGCTGACAGATTCCTCCCTGTCAGAGCTCCTCCCCCTCGACACCTGGACGTCCAGGAGGAGCTCAACCATGGAAAAGATAACGTTGGGACTATTGGACCCGATCAGATGCTTAGTCCGCTCTTGGGGATTATTTGATTGTGCTGCGATCTTAATGACGTCATTTACTAAGACCTAACCACTGAACCAACTACTGAACCAACCACTGAACAAACTACTGAACCAACCACTGAACAAACTACTGATCCTGGTGGTCTAAATCTGTGTGTCTCCTCAGTCTGGATCCTGGTGGTCTAAATCTGTGTGTCTCCTCAGTCATGATCCTGGTGGATCCTGGCGTCTACATTGGAACTGCAGCAGACCTTAATGACAGCAGGACGTTGGTGGATGCAGCTGTCACGCACATCCTGTCTGTGGACTCGGTGGATCCCGCCTCTCTACTTCCTCCTGACTCTGGTTTTCGCAGGAAGTGGGTTAATGTTCTGGATGAGGGGACCTCTGACCTCCTGAGTCACATGGATGACACCTTCCTGTTCATTCAGGAGGCAGTGGATGGCGGCGGGGCAGCACTTGTCCACTGGTAAGGGTCAAAGGTCAGCAGGTGTGTCCTCATCCTGTCACCTGAAGTGCTTCATGTCTTTAGATTGTTTCCATGAAGGCTGAGGCCATGTTTGGACAACAGCACAAATGTTTGGGTGGTCATCATGTCTAAATGCTGCTAGCTCTGCGTTCGTGCTCGGGTTGTCTGTGCCCGCCAGCAGACGTAAACCTGAGGTTGTGTGTTTGTGTGTGTTAGTCAGGCCGGTCGGAGCCGCAGCGCCACCGTGGTGACGGCGTTCCTGATGAAGACGCACCAGCTGAGCTTCCTGGAGGCTCATCGCAGACTGAGAGCAGTCAAACCAGACGTACAGTAGGTGGCACCATTACGAGACAGGCAGAGGGGGCGGGGCTTCGTGTGCATGGTCTGCACTGCATCATTCACAGGCTTGAATGTTTTGTGTATGGCTGAAGTGTCCATTGCCTCCATGAAGGATCCCTACTGGCTGCTTGTGTGTCTCAGGGTCAACAGCGGTTTTGAGGAGCAGCTGTGCCTCTACGAGCTCATGCGGTGGGAAGTGGACACCTCCAGTTCTCTCTTTAAACAGTACAGACTCACCAAGATGTCTGAGAAATACCCTGGTAACCACGCACAATCGCCACGGACTGCACAAACAACACCGGCGCACTCAGAGAAAAAGACAGATTACCAGTCACTGCGATTGGAGCACGTTTCAAACATGATGACCTGCTCATTGTTGTTTAACCACCAACATGAAGACACCAAGAGTCAGTTATATTCACGTGTGTGTGTGTGTGTGTGTGTGTGTGTGTGTGTGTGTGTGTGTGTGTGTGTGTAGAGTTGCAGCAGGTGCCCAGGGAGCTGTTTGCCTCTGATCCGGATCACTCCACCTCCTCGGAGGTGTCCTATCGATGCAGGAAGTGCAGGTACAGGGAGGCTGGTCTGGTGGCGGGATGCCGAGGCTGAGACCACAAATTGTCAAGTCATTGTTGAAGTCCCACTAAAACTGGACTTTAAAATGTGGTTTAACAGGTTCATCTGTTGACTTGTTTTCAGCGGACCTTGATAATGTGTTGTGGAACCTATTAGTCTGCGTCTATACGCTGTACCAGATGTGGGATCTCCGGTGTAACCTGGGATCCTGTGTGCGGTTCTTGAGTACGGTGGTCTTTGAATTGCTCTCTGCTGATTGGAAGGTTCTCCACCGGCTGCTGGTCTCCAGTACCTGGGCCTGTGGTCCAATCACAGCACCGAACCCTGCTGCCACCACAGTCTGACTGCCTCTCAGGTTCTCACTGGCCCTCTCCTCTGCAGACGGAGGCTGTTCCACGGCTCCAGTATTCTCAATCACCCAGTAGGAGAGGGAGCATCAGCCTTTGGTCACAAGAAGCCCAGTAACCTCACTGGTAAGGAGGATATCATGCTTCACCAGCCCAGTTAGTAGCGGCAGTTCCTACACCTGCTCCTGCCGTTTACCCTGCAGACACACGCGTGTGCTGGCGTAGTAGCATGATGAAACTCAACACTTGAACAAGCCTGGTCTGCTGGGCTGATATTAGTCAGCCGATATTATCGAGCACCTGTGACAGTAGGAAGTCAGATATATCATATCTGAGTTAGAACGTTGCCATCCACGGGAACAGTGAAACGGAAGCAACATGTTAACATGTTGTTAACATGTTGTTAACATGTTAAGAGTGAGTCACTGACAAAGACAGCAGTTCAGCTGCTGTTAAGATGGATGGTTGTCCTGGCTGGGCTGCAGCCCTTAGATGTCACGTGACATCACAACTGTCCTCTGAAGGCAGCCAGGACAGTTGTGATGTCACGTGACACGGTTGTGATTGCTGCTTCTAACACACATTAGTGATTTAAAGGAAAAATAGCCAGAATGATCAGATCTGTTCTTCAACCTGAATATGTCCATTCAACTGTGATGTTGTCCAGGAGGCGTCCAGTGTACGTCGTACTTCATTGAACCAGTGCGGTGGATGGAACCAGCTTTACTTGGAGTGATGGATGGACAGGTGGGGCACACTCACACACACACACACACTCACGTGCGGTTTGTCGGACATTTATTTTCAGATTACACTGCAGTTTGCTAACGTCCCTAATTGAAGACTTTCTTTAGCATGTATGCTGCTTGTCTTCATGTCTCACAATGATCCGTTCGACTGTGTCACCCGTTCAGTCTACTAACTGTGGGTCTGGCTAGCATAACGTTAGCTCTCCTGCTAGCAGCCCAGCCCTGCTGAGTGGACTATGCTAACTCTTCTGCTGCCAGCTCGTAGCTGTGGTCCATCCCGTTTCCTGGAGCAGTGAAGAACATTTTCCCTGCATGGGAACCTCACGGTGTAGAATGATCCATCCAGATCATTCTAGAATACTGAGTCGGGGGGGGGGGGTTGACTGTTGACTCATGAAAAAAGAAATCAGTGTTTATTGCCTTTCTGTAAGTCACCAGCTTCACCCCCTCATCGTCCATTAATACCTGATAGTGGGACACCACACTGGGCATCATTCCCTCCTTGCTCTTGAACTATTTAACTCTGTGTGTGTGTGTGTGTGTGTGTGTGTGTGTGTGTGTGTGTGTGTGTGTTAAGTTGCTGTGTCCTAAGTGCAGCGCTAAGCTGGGCTCCTTCAGCTGGTGTGGGGACCAGTGCTCGTGCGGCTGCTGGGTCACTCCTGCCTTCCAGCTGCATCGGAACAGAGTGGACGAGATCTGGCAGCCAACCGCCAAGAAGTAACACACACCCAGGGAACCCGTCTCCTCGGGGCGGAGCCGGACCACAGTGAGGGAGTCGAGATTATTTCATCCGCTTTGAAGAAAAAGGCTCTATTTTTGACTTCTTCTGTCAGTTTTCTATTACATCCTTTCAGTGTTAGTATGACAACTGCATCAGACCTGATTCAGGTCAACATCTTCATTGAAAGAATAAAAGTTTTCAAACCGTGTACCATCAGTAATATTTGGTTTTTGAATAGATAGTGACCTGGATTATTGTGTTGTTGTGGCAGTATTTTCTAATTTTGTTGCTCATTCATAGAAGGAATGGTGTTGTGTTGGAAGGCAGTTTGGCGTCGTCCGTCCAGGTCCTGAGTGGTTCTGACCAGGTTCCGTCTCAGGAGTTCTCTTTGATGTGCTGCACACCGGAACCCTTCTTAAATATGAGGATGACAAAGGTGTGACGCTGAGTGACGGTAACACAACTGCTGCCGTCACAGCAGGAGGGGAGTCGACTACGAGCTGATCTGACCTCCCTCCCTACAACGAGCGCCACCACCGGTGGCTCCGCGGTTGTCACAGTCTGAGATTCTGTCCATCCGGTGCCTCCATTAGCGCGTCTGTCTCAGCCACTCTCTGCTGGGGCGCTGGCTAGGAAAGCGGGGGTTGTGTACGGAGAGCTCTCTTGCCTCGTAGCTGCTGGGTGCCCCACCTTCCTCTAGTCGCCTCGCCACCGGGTCGCTCTGCCCTGTTCAGGTACCTGGATCCTCCCTCCTGTGTGCTGCAGCAGGGGTCATTGGCTATGGCCGAGCTGAGGTCAGCTGTTGTACCGCGCCTGTTATTGTGCCACAGGGGCGCCGAGCGCTCCCCACCCTCACCTTTGCCGATGCCCATTCAGCACCTGACGGTGTGCAGACGTGGCGATTGGTCAGTTCAGCTACTTGCGTCCTTTGTGTCGTTACTTACGTCTCCATGTCTCTTCCATGGCAGGGTTGTGTTGCATCATGTTGAGTTGTTGTTGTTGTTGTGTTGCTGTTGACAGCTGAGTGCGGCTGCTTCAGCTCTAATCCCTGGTTGCTGTGCTCACCCTGGCGGTACCGCGTGCAGATCCGGAGATCTTCAAGTGTGGATGGACTGATTTTAGTTTAACGTTTTGTTCTGCTTGCTGTGCTAAGTTTCTTGGGGTTCATCAGTTTTGATCGTTCCAATGTTGTCTCTGACTTTGGTTTCTTTGCTGTGGGTTGTTTGACAGTTTGGTTAACAGTTATTTGGTTTTGTTGGGTGGTGGGGGTGTAATAGTTCAACCCTGATTTAAACTAATTTAGTCATTCTTCTTTTCTTTGGGTATTTTGGGGGTTTATCGAAGTGTTTGAGTGTGCAACACTGTATTTTTTCATTGAACCATCAGGTTAACCGTACTGTATTGTGAGTGCACAACTGTTTTTTGAAATCATTGTGTTAAAAATAGTTGTTAATAAACTGAACTGCTTTCAGACACTGGAGCGAGTCTCAAGCTCTCATCAGTCAACGAATGTGTGCTGTCACCACTGGGTGAAGGTTAACGTCATTCTGCCGCTGAAATTCCTGGGGTGGCGTTGGTGTCATCAATCAATCAACGTCCTTACGAGCTGCTTCATCTACTAAAATCATCTTAAAAGTAATGAACTAAATTGGACTGTTCATCTCCGCTCGCCACGCTACCAGCAGGTGCGCTACCAATAGGTAGCTTCCAAATGGTAACAGCAGCTGCTAACAGCTATGCTATCACCAGGGATATCTGGTGTAGGCAGGGGAACCTGCAGACAGGTAGCAGGAAGACAGCGTAGCTTAATCACTAGCCTCTGATAACTGATGAGCTTGACCTTTGACCCTGCTAAATGGAGTTGGTGTCCTCTTACTGCATAAAGGGTTTCCGGGAGGGTATGAAGGCCTCTGACCACAAAAACACCTGAGATGCCACCCATCTTCCTGTTCTGAAGTGCTACAACATGAGCTTGGCATGTCATGCATGGTGAAATGAGCAGGAACTCCGGGTAAGGTGGGACTCTGATAAGAGGCGGGGGAACAGGCCAATCCCGGTCAGAGGGTTGGGGGGTTGGAAGGAGGACGCAGGAGAGGGAAGCCCAGTAAATTGCTAACGGCATTTATTTATATTCTTTTCCAAGTTTTTAATTATTTGTGTGTGCTGTAAAAACAAAAGAGAGACAAAAACATCAGAACTCGTGCATCATTTGCATAACATGGCCTTTGATTTGAACTGTCACAATTGAAGTTTTGGCCTTGGTAGGCCTCCGTACCAACGTTTCACATTCTCATGAGCAGGGCCAGTTCTAGACAGGCATAAATAAGGGGGTGGACAGAAATGTGAAGGGGGCACATGGTGGCGACGGAGGCGGGAAAGGGTGTGGTGGTCTGTTTGTGTGTGTGTGTGTGTGTGTGGGGGGGGGGGGGTGGATTCTGGATAACTGTTTTTGTCATGTAACTGGATTGCACTTTGTCAGACCTTTACCCTGAGACCGGTCCAGCTTGGTCCCACCTGTCCCACCTGAAGGCGAGAGAGGCTAAGGCTGGTGGACAAACCCCCTGACCACGGTAAGGTGGCGTCCCTCTTTGACTTGACTTAAGCCCTTTGCTCCTGTCGGTGTGTAGGCCGTTGACGAACAACCTCCATTTCACTCGGTGGCGTCCCTCAGGGGGAAATTAGAAAATAAAATGACAAAAACTAAAGTAAAATGTTCTCGTCAGATTACGACGAGCTTGACGTTCCCCTCACTTGGATGGCCGGGATCACAAATGTTCTAACCCAACACTCACACTACCAATATGAACAAAACTAAAAAGGGTCGGCCAAGTTATTAAAAAATCCCTTCACCAAGTCTTGAAAAACAAAACTGATAAATGAAATGAAGAAATAAATAAAATGTCCATCCAGGTCTTGACAGGCAGCAGTAAAATGTATTCAGCTGTTGCTCATTACCTCACGGGTCGACGGGGAGTTCCTGCTTCCTCAAAGTCCCCGACTGTCGTGCGGCTCGTTTTGCTGCCCTACAAAACCGACACCGGGGCGGTGGTGTCAGCAGAGACGGGATGCTGACGGAGGGCCAGAGAGACGCTGTCACCTGGGCAGGTCTGGGGGGGGGGGGGGGGGGGGGTTTCAGTTTTTGTCAACTCTTAATATATTCATTTTGTGAGTGTATCAAAATGTGTGTCCCCCCCGAGCCCCGCTCATAATCGTTTATCGTTGGAACAAGTTACATAACTAACTAACTAACTAAGTATCTAACTACCATGGCAGCTTGAACGTAAACGACCAAATTAAATCAACATCCTTGCAGATTTTCTACTTCCATATTACTTCCGGTTACCGGCGTAGCGCCCGTGTCATTGCCGCCTGCCACACCCAGGTAGACGTCAGAGGCGAGAACCGAGGACGCGCTCACGTCCACAGAAGTACATGGGAGGTAGGAGGCGTGTTGAACTCGCAGGCAACTCGCAGCCAGGTGGGTCACATTGTGGGGTGATCAGCTGATCACCATCAGGTGGGTGTTACGTCGCAGGAGTGCGTTCTGAGCAGGGATCATCATCCTCAGGGCGACGTGTGGGTCAGCAATGTTCGTAGTTGGCTTTTCCTGTCTTTCCGGAGAAGTGCCAGAGGGGGAACGAAGGAGGGGAAGTCTGGGACTCAGGACCCACCTCACACGTCGCCTGGCCTCGGGACCAAAAGGATGGCGGCTCTGGTCCAGCTAGCAACAGCAGCAAACTTGTCTGGGTAGAAACTCACTGACACCGCCTGGTGTAATCCAGGTCTGCGTCCACCAGCACTTGGACTGGAGATTAAAAACTAATGAATTCCCTAAAATTACTCTGAAACTGGGGTGTCTAACAGGCTTGAAGTAGGAGCGCCCTCTACTGTAGTATACTGGTCATGTGTTGACCACTGAATCAGTGTCATGTTGTCCATAAGAACTTTAACAACTCTTCAATAGCAGTAGAATCTACGTCCAGGATGAAGACGGCTGCACTGCGGGCTCCAGGAGTGCTGCGTGTGGGTGAGACACAGAGAGGAAGTACAAATTCAATCGTCTTTCCAACTGAACGAGTTCCTGTGTGCTGTGACGGCGGTCCGATGGGTCACAGCGGCGTCCGAACCTCCCTCACATCGTCAGACAAATGGAGAGCTGAGAGTTGAAGCTGACGGTTGGATTTCTCTCTCTATTAATCACTCGCTCTTTTCCAGAAAGATTCCTACTTTGTCAGAGAGAAGCAGGTCACGTGACACCAGAAGCGACGAACCCGAGGAAGCTGATGGTGCGAAGCGTCATTCACTCCCAGCACAGTCAGAGGAAGGTTCACTGTGAGCACGCGTCCCTTTGACGCTGGACCCTTCACGCTGTTCGTGTACACCTCATAGCCACACACACACACACACACACATACGAACATCATGTGGGTGAAGACGAGCAGCGGGAGACGCGACTGCGTTCCACTCACATCACACGACCACAGCTTTAAGGGGGACGCCGCTCCTCCGCGGGCTGGAGAACGTTGACCTCAGGGGAAAACATCACACCTCAGTCCAGACTTTACTCTTTAATGGCTGATGGGGGTCAGAGGTCACCTCAGCGTTTAAAGGTCACAACACATCCATAGAGCAGAAGAAGATCCTGTACATACCAAAACAGAGCTGTTACTACTACTAGCTTGGGTACCTTATCAAACCTGTGTGGCGTCACGTGATGATGATGATGATGATGATGAGGGCAGGCCAGGGTAAAACCAGGGAGCAGGTGTGTGTTGGTTGTGTGGAAACACACTCTCAAATATGCATCATTTTAACGCTGCAGCTTTGACATCTGTAACAGTTATCAATGCAGTAGTACAACACTCAGTAAAACCAGCTTTTCACATACATGTACTTGCAAAAACTGCCTGATTGTTTCCCTAACTGTTCTTTCATTGCCACTATTTAGCACCCAGGAAATCCTTTCTCAGTTTTATTTTGAAAAATAGTTGTACAATGCAGCAGGTTTAGGGTTCAAGGAGGAAAATCTTCATGGGGATCCAACTGCTTTAGACACTCCTAAGAAACATCCCATAAATACTAGACAAGTGCTATACAAGTACTACTATTGGTTATCATGTTATACACCAACATGCATGAACACACACACACACACACACACACACACACACACACACACACACACACACACACACACACACACACACACACACACACACACACACACACACACTCTGATGCCATTAAACATGGTGGACTGAGTCCAGACTCAGTTGAGTATCAAACGTCTTCTGTGTCTGATTCTAAGTGGCAGAGGAAAAACTTGATGCCACCGCGTGTGTTCAGCAGATGCTCCACCCACCTGGGCTCCTCCTCAGGTGAGCTCCTCCTCACCTTTGTGGTGGGGGTCGCTGAAGGTCCTCCTCGGACCGTTTGGTCAGCTGGGGATGCGCCGTGTCCAGCGAGACCTCAGTGAGACAGCTTAGAGGCTCAGCCTCTGATGTACGTGAACCCGAGCGGACGCCAGGTCCATGAGGGACAAGGGGACATGATGTCACGACTAACGGCAAACAGATGTGATGGTCTCGTCTCACCACTGAAGGAACGTCGGATCTTTTTCACGTGATTTCAGCCAAAGGTTTAGATCCTCTGTGATTCTGCTCATTCTCCTTTTCACGTTGTTCCTTCGAAGGAAACGGAGGTCGTCGCTGCTCAGCAGCCACAGGAACACCGGCCTGATGATTGATGACATGAAGGACAGCCACCGTTCGGATGTTTGTCACCTGAGCAGCTGATTCCTGAGCCCTGTTGATCAGCAGAAGCTCACTACTACTGCTACTAGTACTACTAGTACTACTACTACGTCTAATCCAGTCCATGCACAGTGTCGGCACACACCGGCTCATTTTGAGTTCACGTGTGTAAATGCAGCGTTTACAGTGCCAAAGTACAAATGTGAGCAAATTCACACAAAGATCTTCAGATTCCCCCTAAACTACAGCCGCTCCTTGAAGTACTCGACCCTGTACTGGAGTACTGTATTAAGTACTAGAGAGACTACCACAGGATGCAGGAGCCTGTCAGTGCTGCTGACAGCAACTGAAGAACAGCATGAACACAACACTAGCACGCGGCGCTGACGAACCGCTGACACCTGCCTCGTCTTCCGGAGGGGAGCGACGCTGACCGGCACGCGAGCAGCAAACCCGGCAGGTTGATGACGGCTTTGCTGGCTCGGGGTGTCGTGGGTTCTGGTCTGGATATCGGATCCAGGTCTACAGGTCGTCCAGTGGAACAGGAGTGTGTGACTGGGAGGAGCCTCTCACATGGCGGCGCTCAGCGCCAGCACACACACTCTCTGTGATGACATCAGATGTTGGACGTTGTGGACCAGGTACATCTGGGCTCCTGTCTATAGGAAGACCCAGCACCTCGTGAAGGATTGGATCAACACCGCACAAGCCTGGCCAATAATGGAATCATGGTGCTTGATTAGGGGCTCCACTGGGGGGCGGGGGAAGGTGGCTCCCTCCATCCTGTCTCTGCGTCAGCAGGAAGTTCATGCAAGTGTTGTGTTTATCGTTGTCGTTCAGTGCGTGCAGGGCAGACGCGCCACGTGAAGCCTGCAGTGATGTGACGGGCCGAACCACTGACGCTGGTGTGATGCTGCGTCATTCTGGAGCTGATGGACTGCTGGTGGGAGGAGCTGAGGAGGGGGAGGGGTCCTGTGTGCTGACCAGATCCTGCCAGAGAGAACACCAGGGCCGTTAGCAGGGACGGAGTCTGTCAATCATCAGGCTTTAACAGATAGACATGTACAAGTGCACTACAGCCATTCTACAAGGACAGGACATCTCACACGTGGACTCATGCTGGTCTACCTTCAGTCAGAATCCTGAAATCCTGGATCCTGAAAACTAAAAGAGCGTCACTGACATCTCACCATCACGGTATTCAAATGCCTCCATCATCTAGAGTTGCTGTCACCCTCAAGGTCTCTGGGGTGCCAAGATCACCCCAGGAACCCTGTGGTTCCCAGACTCTGAAGGTCTGGGGTGAGGTGGTGTAGCCCCAGAACCACAGACCTGAGAGAGAGCAGCCGTGGCTGCGGAGCCACCAAAGACTGACAATGAAAAGGATTTGTCACCTGTGAGGGAGATGCGGCGCTGGGTGTCCCGGTAGGTCCAACACCCTCAGCAGTGAGGGGGGAGGGCAGCGAAGAAGACACCAACACACCCCCCTGACAGCGGGAGAGGATCATAGAAGGGGGTGTGGCTTGGAGAGGTGATGGAGAGGTGGAGGTGCTCGGGGGTAAAATGGGGGAAAAGAGTAAAGACTGACAGGAGGAAGTGAGATTTGGTGAGGCTTGAAGGGGAGGGGCAGGACAGGAACCGTATAAAAGACAGTGAGACACCAGATGGCGATCTGGGTTTTCATGGGCTGGTTGTTGCTGGGGGTTGTTTGGGGGCGTGTCAGCGGGAGAGGAAAGGTTGAAGGCGCCAGTCAAGGACCCAGCAGCTGGGGACAGGATGGGAGAGGAGGGTGCGTTTGGTGTTGATGTCAGAGTGCTGTAGGAGGGTGGGATGACTGGCATCTGCGTCTGCAGCAGCTGCATGATCACCCCGATGTCCGCTGACATGCGTGACTCCAGCCTGGAACACACCAACAGAAGCAGAGCGGCAGTTCAGAGAGCAGGCGTATCCTGGCCCAGCAGAAGAACCCGTCAGTGCTGATCCCTGCCATGTCAACTTGAGACCATCGCGCATTTTTGAGTGACGATTCAGAGGCTGAGAGAGCCGCTGATTCATGTGCAGTGGGAGGGAAACACTTCACCCCCCCTCAACGCGCTCCTGGTTCGAGCCATCTGTGTGACGTCAGCAAGCCTGGCCGCCTCAGAGGAAGGAGCGGAGCAACATCTTTGTCCAAGTGTCTGATGCCATCTGCTAGCTGGTGTAATTATGACAAAATAAGTCGCCTACATCCAATAGATTTAGCATGAAGTGGTTTGTGTGCTCCACATCGTTTCTTTGGATTCACCTGAGGATCTGGTGCTGTATTTTCTCCAGGCGCTTCTCGAGCTCTGCCTTCTGTCTCCGAGAGATGAGAGGGGGAGGAGGAGGCAGGGGAGGGGGGCTGGAGGGGCGCTGGGTGGAAGTGGAGGGCTGCTGGGGGGGAGGGGAGCAGGGGACCTCCTCATAGCGCTGCTGCCCTTGACTGTCCGAGCTCCAGAAGTTGAAGATGTTGGACACGCCTGCAAAAGCATCTGACACACACACACACACACACAGTGAGACACATAGAATGACACACACACACACACACACACAGTGAGACACATAGAATGACACACACACACACACACACACACACACACAGTGAGACATAGAATGAGACACACACACACACACACACACACACACCCAGCTTCAAAATCACATGCTGGTTGTAACACGCATCATGCCACACACCTGTTAGCGTGTTACAGGTGGTCTGCTTGGACTCAGTGTCTGGACCCCTGGTGGTCTGCTTGGCAGCAGCATGGATGCTGGAGGTCTGAGCAGCACTGTTGTCCTCATCATCATCATCTTCATCATCATCAGTGGAGAACATAGGACCGTACCTGCATGGGAGGACAAGCCTGTAATGTGAATGTGTGGGTGGTGGGCTGCAGCCAGAGGCTCGTCTGTGGGGAGGAGCAGTGTTGTGGTTCGGCATCTTTAACAACGTGTGCATGCAGCAGAGCCGGGCTGCAGCCCTGACGCCAGGCCTCAGACCTCCCTCACTGCGATCCAAACAGAGGATTGGCACTAACACCAGTGTTTTAATGTGCAAGTGACACAACTGAATGTTTTGCAGCTGTTATAAAAAGGTTGCCCCCCCACACTGGGGGACAGTTTGTGTCTTTTGAGAGTCAAAAAACTTTTCTTGCAGATCAAAACTAAACTTGTTTGATTGTACAATGAAGACAGAATCTGACCTCTAAATGTGCCCCTCGTGTCTGAAAGTTCTGTAGGAGTGAAGGACTCGACGTCCATTTCCTGAAATATTCATGTTCTTGTTCGTAGTGACGACTGCAAAAATAAGGAAGTCATAATTTGGAATAGAGGTCTTTCTAATCTTTCAATATCAACGAAGTGCACTACTATCAACATGTGTGCAGTACATCTGACCAGTACCCAATTAAAGAGCAGGTCCTTTTGGGTTCAGGACTAGAAGAGGAGGAGCACAAACACGTGACCAGCTGAGCTCTTACACTGACAGCTTCTGGCCGTGAGCGTCCTGCCGCTGCTCGAAGCGCCGCAGTCCTCTGGTGCAGGTGTGAGCAGCTCTGCTCGCCGAGACCGCGTCACCTAGCAGGGAAACATCAACAGCACTCAGACATGAGCAAGGACTCAGCACCACGTGATGGAGACCAGGGCTTCCTCCACCTGACCTGAACGTAGAAGTGACGCCGACACGCCGAGTGCCTGCCGCTGTGTGGTTAGTTATTGCAAACATTATATGACAAGGTAAAAGACTGTGGTTGAAGGAACTGAGGGGGAGGGGCCATCCTGCCTGCGTGACAGCAGGAACACCATCAGCGGCAGGGTGGAGTAAGTTTACCGTTTCTATGGTGATATTTCAGTTAAACTCAAACTGTCGAGCAGGAGCATGACTCACCACTTCCTGGTTGTCTCCAACCGGAACATCTGCTTGAGCGACCATGCAGATGAGGGAGTGGCCATTTTCCTGCTCCGGAACTTTGGTGTTGCTGTACAGAACACAAGAACCTGGTGCCTTGCACTCCCCCCCCCGTCTTGTGCCTCTCCTTGTTAAAGTTTCAACCCACTGTCAGCCAACCCCCGCCCCCCCAGCCCCATTTAACTGTAGACCAGAGCACAGAGAAAGGTAGGTCCCATAAACACTGGCTCATGTATAACACTGTCACCAGGGTAGTAGCATTAGTAGTAGTAGTAGTAGTAGTAGTAGTAGTCGTAGTTCTAACTTTGGAACAGGCAGCACAGAGACATCTGTATAAATCTCAGAGGGCAATAACAAAAGGAGATTTCTGACATTCATGTCGTAGATTTAAAAGAGATCCTCGCAGATTTACAAGGAAAAACCAAACTGTTTTTAGTGAAGGAACTAAAATGCTTTCCTTTGCTTCCCTGTAAGCGCTGAGTGGCCAGTGAGTCGTTACCTTTGCTGAATAGGAAGTAATCATCAACACTTCATTTGGGATGTGGAGCCTATAGTAATGGCATTTACACTGCTAAAATAACTGGAGGCAAACTGCGCAATTTTGTAGCTGCCTCAGGCTCCAGGGACTGTTACCGTAAGACCACAAATAGACGCACCTCAGAATAAAAGCAGCTGCTTTGACTGGCAGACAGCTCACCTGAGAACCACCAAACTTGTGCAATGAAGCATTGTAACCCCCCCCCCCCAACAACCCCATCACCTACTACTATACCTGTGTGGGTGGAGTACCTGAGTGGGCGGAGAAATCTCTATCTTTCCTTGGTGGGTCTTGTCCACTCAGCAGTCCCACAGCGTCACTGTTCACCTTCAGTCCAACACAGTCACAACAAAGGTGGTGGTGTTCAGCCAGAGTCACATGACACTAAATTTAACTGTATTAGTTTCTTTAGGTAGAAATGTGGAAATTAAAAGGAAAACAAAGAGCCTTCTCATTCCATGTACATGAAAGGAGGAACATACATCTTTGAGATTGAAGGTGATCTCCAGATTGGACCAGAAATATTCACAAAATTCTGGATACATGTCCAAAACCTGCTGGTTCAAAAACAGAACAACTGGAATGACAACAGGAAACAATAAAACACCTGGTTAACAGTTCCATCCCCCTTGTCAGTCACAAACCTGATTTATAATACTGCTGAGTAACACGAGGCTCACTACAGAGCACTGCACCTCTCCATTCACAGCCATGACAGGCAAAGAGGAGACAGTACACAGTAGAACTACAGAAGGATCATCTTTGCCTCAGGGTGTTGCTGGGCTTAAAGTGCACGGGGATCTGATGTGTGTTAAAGATCCTTCTGAGTTTCTCTGCACAAACTAGGGGTGATCCGAACCCTCAAACACAGAGCACAAAATAACCCTTCCAAAACAGATGGGAAGAGAAGGGAACACAACCACATCCACTCAGCTCTCCAACTTTGTGGCTCTCCAAACTGGGCTTTCATTAAAACTGCCAAGAAGCCCAGGGAGGAGAAGAAAGATGAAGCCCAGAAGAAGAGGAGTGTTGTCATCCCGTATGTGGCAGGAGTTTCAGAGAAACTCAGAAGGATCTTGAACACACACCAGATCCCCGTGCACTGAGGCCCAGCAACACCCCGAGGCAGACAAGGTTCCAAGGCACAGACAGAGTCACATTGTTTCTGCAGTCCAGTGTAACGAGGAGCGCTCTGACCTGTACAGGGGAGACAAAAGAACAACTGAACAAACTCATGGTGCAACACAGGAGGGCCACAACCACAGACCAGGACTCAGCAGTCCACCTCCACCTCAAGGAGAAGGGGCACTCCTTTGAAGACCACAAGGTGCGCGTTCTAGCCAGGGAGGACAGGTGGTTTGAAAGAGGGGTGAAAGAAGCCGTTCATGTCAAACTAGAACATCCATCTTTGAACAGAGGAGAGGCCTCAGACACCGCCTGTCACCCACCTACAATGCCGTCCTTAGACCCTCCCCAGGAGGTGCACCCAGTTTTCATGCCTTCACCCAGGTGACCTGAACGACCCTCCTAAGAGGGCTGGGAGGGTAACGACTCAAAACTGAGGCCAACGACTCACATGACCACCTAATGAGCCTCTTGTTCTGGCCTGACCACCACTTGTTTTTTCTTTGCCACCACCCCCCTGGGTAGTTCTATACCTGATACTTCCCACCAGAATTTTAGAACTGAAGAAGCTTCTTGGATGAGAGGCGAAAGGTCTTCACTTACAAGAGGAGAGTCCAGTTGCCTAGTTTGATCATTTATGAGCATAACATTGCAGTGACAGTCATACTACTGCTGTTACAGTCATACTACTGCAGTTACAGTCATACTATTGCTATTACAGTCATAATACTGCAGTTACAGTCATACTACTGCAGTTACGGTCATACTACTGCTGTTACAGTCATACTACTACAGTCACAGTCATACTACTACAGTTAGTCATACTACTACTGTTACAGTCATACTACTACTGTTACAGTCATACTACTACTGTTACAGTCATACTACTACAGTTACAGTCATACTACTACAGTTAGTCATACTACTGTAGTTACAGTCATACTACTACTATGACAGTCATACTACTACTGTTACAGTCATACCACTGCAGTTACAGTCATACTACTGCAGTTACAGTCATACTACTACAGTTAGTCATACTACTGTAGTTACAGTCATACTACTACTATGACAGTCATACTACTGCAGTTACAGTCATACTACTACAGTTAGTCATACTACTGTAGTTACAGTCATACTACTACTCTGACAGTCATACAACTACTCTGACAGTCATACTACTACTGTTACAGTCATACTACTGCAGTTACAGTAATACTATTGCAGTTACAGTCATACCACTGCTGTTACAGTCATACCTCTGCTGTTCCAGTCATACTACTACTATTACAGTCATACTACTGCTGTTACAGTCATACTACTACAATTACAGTCATACTACTGCAGTTGCAGTCATACTACTGCTGTAACAGTCATATGACTGCAGTTACAGTCATTCTACTGCACTTACAGTCATACTACAACAGTTACAGTCGTACTACTGCAGTTACGGTCATACTACTGCTGTTACAGTCATAAGACGACAGTTACAGTCAGACTACTACTGCTGTTAGTGTCATATTACTGCTGTTGCAGTCATACTACTACAGTTAGTCATACTACTGCTGCTACAGTCATACTACTACTGGTACAGTCATACTACTACAGTTACAGTCATACTACTACTATGACAGTCATACTACTACAGTTACAGACATACTACTGCTGCTACTATGACACCACTGCTGTTCCAGTCATACGACTGCTGTTCCAGTCATACCTCAGCTGTTACAGTCATACTACTGCTGTTACATTCATACTACTGCTGTTACAGTCATACTACTGTTGTTACAGTCATACATCTGCTGTTCCAGTCATACTACTACTATTACAGTCATACTACTAGTATTACAGTCATACTACTATTATTACAGTCATACTACTGCTATTACAGTCATACTACTGCTGTTACCGTCATAAGACTACTGTTACAGTCATACTGCTTATTTCAGTCATACGACTACTGTTACAGTCATACTGCTTCTATTTCAGTCATACTACTACTATGACAGTCACAGTACTGCTGATGCAGTCATACTACTGCTGTTACAGTCATACTACTACTACAGTTACAGTCATACGACTAATATGACAGTCATACTACTGCTGAAAGTCATACTACTATTGCAGTCATACGATTGCTGTTACCGTCATACTACTACTATGACAGTCATTCTACTGCTGTTACAGACATATGACTACTATGACAGTAACACGACTACTATTACCGTCATACGACTGCAGTTACAGTCATACGACTGCAGTTATAGTCATATGACTGCAGTTACAGTCATTCTACTGCACTTACAGTCATACTACAACAGTTACAGTCATACTACTGCAGTAAAGGTCATACTACTGCTGTTACAGTCATAAGACGACAGTTACAGTCAGACTACTACTGCTGTTAGTGTCATACTACTGCTGTTACAGTCATACTACTACAGTTAGTCATACTACTACAGTTACAGTCATACTACTACAGTTAGTCATACTACTGCTGTTACAGTCATACTACTACTATGACAGTCACACTACTACTGTTACAGTCATACTACTATAGTTAGTCATACTACTACAGTTAGTCATACGACTGCTGTTACAGTCATACTACTACAGTTAGTCATACTACTACTATGACAGTCATACTACTACAGTTACAGTCATACTACTGCTGCTACAGTGACACTACTGCTGTTCCAGTCATACTACTGCTGTTAGAGTCATACTACTGCTGTTACAGTCATACCTCTGCTGTTACAGTCATACCTCTGCTGTTCCAGTCATACTACTAGTATTACAGTCATGCTACTGCTGTTACAGTCATACTACTGCTGTTAGAGTCATACTACTGTTGTTCCAGTCATACATCTGCTGTTCCAGTCATACTACTACTATTACAGTCATACTACTAGTATTACAGTCATACTACTGCTGTTACAGTCATACTACTGCTGTTACAGTCATACCTCTGCTATGACAGTCATACCTCTGCTGTTCCAGTCATACCTCTGCTGTTCCAGTCATACTACTACTATTACAGTCATACTACTAGTATTACAGTCATGCTACTGCTGTTACAGTCATACTACTGCTGTTAGAGTCATACTACTGTTGTTCCAGTCATACATCTGCTGTTCCAGTCATACTACTACTATTACAGTCATACTACTTCTGTTACAGTCATACTACTACTATTACAGTCATACTACTGCTATTACAGTCATACTACTGCTATTACAGTCATACTACTGCTGTTACAGTCATACTGCTTCTATTTCAGTCATACTACTACTATGACAGTCACAGTACTGCTGTTACAGTCATACTACTACTACAGTTACAGTCATACTACTACTATGACAGTCATACTACTGCTGATAGTCATACTACTATTGCAGTCATACTACTACTATTACAGTCATACTACTGCTGTTACGTCATACTACTACTATGACAGTCATACTACTACTGTTACAGTCATACTACTATAGTTACAGTCATACTACTACAGTTACAGTCATACTACTACAGTTAGTCATACTACTGCTGTTACAGTCATACTACTACTATGACAGTCATACTACTACAGTTACAGTCATACTACTGCTGCTACAGTGACACTACTGCTGTTCCAGGCATACTACTGCTGTTCCAGTCATACTACTGCTGTTCCAGGCATACTACTGCTATTAGTCATACTACTAGTATTAGTCATACTACTGCTGTTCCAGTCATACTACTGCTGTTAAGAGTCATGCTACTGTTGTTACAGTCATACATCTGCTGTTCCAGTCATGCTACTACTATTACAGTCATACTACTAGTATTACAGTCATACTACTGCTGTTACAGTCATACTACTGCTGTTACAGTCATACTACTACTACAGTTACAGTCATGCTACTACTATGACAGTCATACTACTGCTGATAGTCATACTACTATTGCAGTCATACTACTGCTGTTACCGTCATACTACTACTATGACAGTCATTCTACTGCTGTTACCGACATATGACTACTATGACAGTCACACGACTACTATTACAGTCATACTACTACTATTAAAGCCATAATACTACTATTACAGTCATACTACTACTGTTACAGTCATACTACTACTATTAAAGTCATAATACTACTATTACAGTCATACTACTACTGTTACAGTCATACTACTACTGTTACAGTCATACTACTACTGTTACACTCATACTGCTTCTATGTCAGTCATACTACGGCTATTATATCCTATATTATAATATTATTATTGTTATTATAGCGGTGTGTGACAAAATCAAACCAAAGTCAAACATCATCTTCCTGCTGACATCATTTATTCCTCCAACCACTCCCTCATCGCCTGGCTGAGCTCCGGTGACAGGTCCTTGGTAGCCAGCACTTCACCATGAATGATGTCATGAATGGCCTTCAAGTGTGGAGCAACCTGTTTTACGCCGATTTTGTTGCCCATCTTTGAACGACCCAAGGCCCGGTACCAGTCAGAGGCGCAGTGGTTGGTACTGCACTACAGCACCAGTTTGGTGACAGTCTGGTCAATGGGAGCACATTACACACGGATAATGACACATGCGCATGAAGAAGGAAACGAGATTCAGCTTGTTTGACCTTTAGTCCCAGACTTGGGAGTCTGAGTCTGATGTCTTTTGAGGGCGAGTCTCAAGTCAAGTCTGAAGTCACCGTTTGTACAACTGAAGTTCGACTGGAGTCCAAGTCCCAAATTCAAGTCCCCATCTCTGGTATCGGTGCACTCCGTTATCATGAAAAATAGATGCCATGTGCATGTAGCTGGCACCTGATGGAGCTATCTGGTGCATAAAGTAATAATCAGGGGTGCACATAAGCGGTCCGCATGCGCGCATGCGTAAGGAACCTGGACAAATGCGCTCGGCTTCAAAGGCTTTTATACGCTTTTGCGTACGAAACACGAAAATAATTACTTAGCGGGGCCTGTCTCTTTGACATTTTGAGAAGTGCTTTTCCCCGCGGTCGGTAGCAGTCGGTACGCAAAAGCGTATAAAAGCCTTTGAAGCCGAGCGCATTTGTCCAGGTTCCTTACGCATGCGCGCATGCGGACCACTTATGTGTACCCCTGGCAATAATACAGCTTTAGATTATAACTGTGCCTGGGACAGGCTGGGACTGGTTCAAACGGGTTGAGTCCATCCATCCCTCCATGTTCTCCCTCTTCTCCTGTTCAGGGTGGTGGGGGTGGAGCCTATCCCAGCAGCAGCCTTCAGGTTACATGGAGCCCTTCCCTCCCCTCCTCTCCTCTCCTCTCCTCTCCTTTCCCCCTCTCTCCTCCTCTCCTTCCTGCACATTTTTGGAACTGTCACTACCATTACTTGTTGCACTTTGTAGTTTGGCCTTGCTGTCTCGCAGTCTCTCTGTGTTTCCACAGATCCACCAGAGCCCCAACCGCCGCCTGCATCACCCCCCCCCCCCTTATTCCCTACTATTACACCGGCCTGCGCTCCCCTTCCATGAACCAGTCTGCCATCCAGTCCCCCATCAAGCTGGCTTGCTCTCCCTGCCTCCCCTTCCATGAACCAGTCTGCCATCCAGTCCCCCATCAAGCTGGCTTGCTCTCCCTGCCTCCCCTTCCATGAACCAGTCTACCATCCAGTCCCTCATCAAGCTGGCTTGCTCTCCCTGCCTCCCCTTCCATGAACCAGTCTACCATCCAGTCCTCCATCAAGCTGGCTTGCTCTCCCTGCCTCCCCTCCCATGAACCAGTCTACCATCCAGTCCCCCATCAAGCTGGCTTGCTCTCCCTGCCTCCCCTTCCAGAAGCTTCCTTCTTCAACTGTTATTAACATTTCCATGTTTCCTCCATTCTGTGTTATAAATTGTTTTCTTGTCTGTAACAACATCTCCTGCACGTCTGTCCCTCCTGGTGAGGGATCCTCCTCCCCTCCTCACCCTGAGGTTTCTCAGATTTTTCCCTGTTAAAGGTTTTCTATGGAGTTTCTCCTCAGTCGATGTGAGGGTCTGAGGGCAGAGGATGTTGTTATGATGCCATGAAGCCTGGAGACAAACTGGTGGGGAAAACGGGCGATACAAATAAAATTGCCTTGCCTTGCCTCCCCCCTGGACAGGTCACCAGTCCATCACAGGGCCAACACATAGAGACAGACAACCATTGGCTCTCCCAGCCACGCCTACGGTCAATTTAGAGTCTGGATTAACCTGGTCCCCTCTTGATGTCTTTGGACTGTGGAGGAAGCTGGAGTACCAGAGAGAACCCAGCAGAAACAGGGAGAACATGGAGACTCACACAGAAAGAACCCGTGCCCGAGTAGGGACTCAAACCCGGAACCTTCTTGCTGTGAGGCGACAGTGCTGACCACTGCTCCACCGGGCCGCCAACAAACCAGTTGAGTGGAGGAACCTAATTACTTTCAAAAAGAAAAAACGATCCATTAGAAAACCATGTGTTCCAAATATGGTGATGTTGTGGGAGTTCCTGACACATTCATATAAGAATATGATTGGTGAAGATATATTTGATGTCATTGTTTCAGAAGAGCATTTGGTAAAAAATGGTTAACAGGCACAGACTGTTCCCAGTCCTGCCTGGAGATGACGGTTATGAAAGATAATGCATCACTCTGAAGTGAGGCTTCGCCACCAGATGACTCGGGTTTATCTTGGGTGAAAGAATGAAGTCTACAGAGTCATTTGGACTCTGCCTTTCTCCTGTACTTCAGGTTCTTCGTCTGGCCAGGATCTGAACGCAATCTCCGACAACATTTTGGGGAGTGAAAGAGAGCTTTGGGGCTCTACAGGTTCCGCTGGATAGAGCCAGCAACACCACGGAAGTGTGACTCCGGCTAGAAAGCCATGGAGGCAGTTCAGGGGTCATGATCTTTACTGAATGCAGTTCTGTAAAATACAATGTAAGAGTATATAGCATATCAGTACACTACATCAGCAATAACTTACACAACCATCATGGAATGCACAACATACATGTGGCTAATCATATATAAGCCGATGTGATGTGAGTATAATGCCCACCGACAACAATCAACATCTGCAATCAGGAGAAAATGTACACAGAAGCACAGCCTGCATCTCCACAGTGCCCGACGACAGCAATCATCAAGAGCGCATTCCGAGCTTCGCTAAGTGCAGGAGCGAACAAACAGAGTAATAAACATACAACCGGATGAGAGTCTCCATGGCGGGTTGACGCCGAATATGCATAGCAGCCACTACTTACGTTGCTCATGTACACACTCCTTCGGTACGGCAGGAGAGACACACACACCTGCTGCCGATCAACGCAACACACAAGACTACCGTGCAGCAGAAAAAAACGCCGAAAAACTCCGCTCCTCTTAAGGGGCAGTAACGAACGTCACTGGACCTGAAACAACGCTCACATTAACCAGTGCTTCCCTGCAGCGAGGGTTATTAAATGATGAGACTGAGTGATGAATATGAACAGCTCGTGATTCACACACACCCACATGGCTCACAAAGATTAGCATTATACATAATTATATCTAATTATTAATATATAATCATCTCTCCATGACTTTGAGGAACATTTTCATGACCACACATTCTCCATAACGTCTGCTTACACATGCAAAATAAACCAGAAATCGATGACTATTGATACGTACGTATATTTTACTCAAGTTCAAGACAAGCTATGTGTCTGCATCAACATGAACATCTGTTCAAGAAAATCCATTTTCACTGAAAGTGGATTTTCTCTCTGGACCTGAACCGTACTTTGGGATTTGTGGTATGTTTGTGAAAGCCTTTCCCAGCGTTTCTTCGCTTCATTCGTTTTCCAAAACTTTTCAGGCCTTTTCTCAGATTCCAGGAGTTCTGCAGGGTTGTCATGACTGTGTGGACCCTGCTGGGGTCACCTGGTTTCAGGTGACATGACCAAGCCAGCCCCCCACCCCCCACCCCCACTAACATGAATGTCTCCCCTTCCTTTGCAGCTTGAGGCATGGAAATGGAATTGACAGACTAAAAATGTAAAACCTCTGACCTCCAGCATGTCCTCTCTGTGTATCTTGTGCAGGTCACAGTAGGTGAGAGCTCTGACATCAGCGCCAGATTTTCCAGGTAGGACATACAGATTGATGGGCTCCCCAAATATATCGTTCTTCCCTGTAGAGGGAGGAAAGGTCCTTCAATCTCTCATGAAACCTATGAAGTCATTCGAATGTTGGATGGATCAGTAATTGTTACATGAGATATTACCAGGTGTACTCTCACATGTACACTGACTGTACTGTGAGAGGGCGTAATAATGGACTACACCACTAGATGGACCCAGTCATCTTTGCTGCACCTACCCAGTATCGCAACCACCACGTCCCCTCTCAGGATCTCTATAGACCCTCGAGAGATGAAGTACAGGGCTGATATCATGTCTCCAGCATGGACCAGGGTGTCACCTGGTGGAGCATGAGTGGTCTTGAACCTCATGGCCAGGGCCCTCAGACAGCCCTTTGAGGAACCTAAACCCCAGAAAACACAGCACATGTTGGTGAAGTGCAGCGAAAGACACACCAGACTTTTCCTGTGACAGCCATAGAAGGGAGGGATGGTGTACTCTCGTTAACACGATGTCACTGGGAAGCCTTGAGGGAAGACTTTGAAAGCTCAAATGTCCACTGGAACTCAAAGATGTGCTGGGAAGGTTTTGGTGGTCAAATACTAAAACCGAAGGGGATTGCAACCTCGCATAAATGCAGCATGTCTGGAGCATCTTCAGGAAATTTCTCCAGAAACATCCACTGGGACTCAGGGATGAACTGAGAAGATCAGTTCAAGGGGTCAAGGGTCAAAGGGCATGGTCACTCATGGCCATCTCATGTGTGCAATGTCTGTCTCATTTTCTTTAATGGCTCAAATGTCCACTGGGACTCAGATGAACCGAGAAGATTTCGGGGGTCAAAAGTCATCATGACCTCGAATGAACCTGACCTCCCAGCAAGGCCTTCATAATTTGTCTTTACATACCAGAAACACCCACTGGGACTCAAGGATGACAAAATAAAGCTGGTGGTCAAAGGTCACTTTGACGGCCACGCGGAGGCTAACAACAGTGGTGTGGTGCCTGGTCCTTCAAATCATGGCGCATGTTTCTGACACACAACAACCAAACCATGGTTTACCCTTAAAGGCTTTACAGTTCTGCAGCAGACTTCTGTTGAGGTGAAGACAAATATCGGCCTGGAGACACTCCGGGAACCCTTTCAATACCTGAAGGAGAAGGACAGGAGACAGAGACACGTCAGGAGATGGAACAATCTTCCTGCCACAGAACTGAAATATGGGTCTCCTTTCAGAGTTTGTCTCTCTACGTCTTTATCAGAGGATCAGGACAGCTCTCATGAATTTGAAACACAGGGATGGAACTTGGGCCGAGGAAGAAGACAAAGCTTTATACTTTATTCAAAATACAATTACAGAACATTTTTGGACATTTAATTAATATATTAATTAATTAATAACTTGATTTACATTTCCGGGCTGCACGGTGGTGCAGTGGTTCGCACTGTGGCCTCACAACAAGAGGGTTCCGGGTTCGAGTCCCGGCTCGGGCACGGGGTCTTTCTGGGTGAGTCTCCATGTTCTCCCTGTTCCTGTGTGGGTTCTCTCTGGTACTCCAGCTTCCTCCCACAGTCCAAAGACATCAATTTGGGGACGAGGCTGATTGATACTCTAAATTGACCGTAGGTATGAATGTGAGTGTGAATGGTTGTTCGTCTCTGTATGTTGGCCCTGCGATGGACTGGTGACCTGTCCAGGGTAAACCCTGCTTCTCGCCCGTTGACGCTGGGATAGGCTCCACCCCCCGCGACCCTTAATGTGTAGGAATAAGCAGAAGATGACGATGGATGGATTTACATTTCCAATATTTTTGGAAATTAAACGTGAACGTATTCTGTGATGAAATCTTACGACGGGTCTGAACTCGTTCACGCAAATTTAGATTTGACGTGAGGTGACTTGCGGTTCATGGACAGGAGCCGGAGAGTTGTTTTAACAGCAGATGTCTTGTCACTGATGAAGGTGTGTGATGAAGGTGTGTGCGTCACGACAAATCCTTATGGTAACTGTGTATCAATTAAAAAATAATTTGTAAATATATAATTGTGTACCCGATTACCCTTTCTGCATGGAACACTGCTTTAATTAGGCACAGGTCGACAATCCCGTACTTGAAAGCAATGAATATATCAACAGATCCGTGATGTGACTGGTGGAACTTTAGTCAGTTGCCTATTTAAACCAGAGCTTTGGCTGTAAGGCGTTCAGGCTCAGCGATGGCAGATCTGGCTCTGCTAGAGGACCTGAACGCGCGCATCAGGTCAGGGGGGGTTTTCAGGACCACCAAGATTTATTCCAGGAGAGCGATGAGTGGCTCATGGGTCGTTTTCGTCTCCCTAGGCATCTCCGCCTGGAGTGATGCCACAACCTAGAACCTCAATTAAGGAGAGAAACCCGGCGTTCCAACACCATACCTGCACCAGTGCAGGTGCCATCCACCTTAGGGTTTTTGGCTATCGGGTCCTTTCAGCGGAAGATCGGTGACCAGTCTGGAATCACCCAGCCGTCACTCAGCCCAACCATGCCAGCAGTTCTGAGAGCGATCAGTTCCCTCCCTGCTGAGTGAATTCAATTCCTGTTTCATGATGCTCAGAAAACTGGGATTAAAAGGGAATTTTATGAGGTTTCCAATCGCGATTGGTTGTCCCCGTGTGCGTCCGACGCCACCGTCCGTGAATGATTACGCTACATCAATCGCAAAAATGACCACTCCGTTAATGTTCAAGTAATCGGTGATGCCAGAATGAGTATTCGGAGTCTGGCGGCCTGGAGGCACAACGGCAGCGTAGCTCCTCTGTTACAGGAAGGCGAGCTCCAGGGTCGCAGTCATCTCATCAGTGAGTTACACACAATTATTATTCTAATTGTTGGACGCACAGCCCTAACAGATCTATGTGATCCATTCAGGTCAGACCGTTTCTTCTGGACCTTCTTGCAAATATAACAGTTTTTATTCTAAGTGGGTAAAACTCAGTCGTATCAAATGTTTCACCGTCAAATGTTTTATTCACCATCTCAGATGTAGAAATTTAAATATTCCATAGTCCGATTGACTGTGGGAACGCTGTAGATCGCAGCTGTAATTTCTCTCCACACTGCATTTTTTTGCTTGCCTTTTATACCTGATTGATTTCAGGCTACCCAACAAAACTCAACGGTGCACGGCTACCAGACTCCTGAGTGCCTCCACTAAAGCCTCCAAAAACTTTTTTTCTCTGCCGGCTTGCATCTCTTCATGTCGTAAACTCTTGGGGTGCGGCTTCTAAACGGCGTGTTTATAGAGGCGCGATACGATAATTATGATCGCTTTCAGCCACCGAATTCATCAACAGCTGCTCGTTCTTACACTGGAATCGGCGTGATACGCAGGTTTCACAAATGTCACTTGAGTTCTGTCGTACGTTGATTTCTCAGCTCATGTTTGCGCTGGTTTGACAAATGAGGGCCAGTGGGGGGGTGGGGGCCACTATAGTTACGTCTATGAACCCTGAGGGTGGCAGGAAAGAGCAACTCAGCCAGCAGGATCCTCGTTGAGGCTCTTGGGAGGATTTTTTTTCAGTCATTTCTTTTTTTGTTTCAACTCTGACTGGTCATGAACTGGCCAGCTTAGAGCACATTGATCCATGGCTACCAGCTGCTATCTCACATGCACATTAATGACTCATTTCATTTCCGACCCCAGGTGGACCCTTTTCCTCTCCAGGCCATTCATACCTCAGTGTTACACTCAGCAGTTTTACTTCTTGTACAGTCCAGTACTGTGATATTTCCCTGCTTTACCACTGCGTGAGGACAGCGATCAGGGCTCTGATTGTAGCAGCAGATATATTAAGTTGCCTATTCTGAGGCTAAATCACCAAAGCCAGATGCCCTTTGACCCCCTTTGGCAGTCTGGTTGGTAATCCCCTCCAAGAATAATCTGTTTTTTAGCAGTCGTGAAATTCTCGCTTACACACAAAATGTATGCCACTGATGAAAGTGATCAATTCTCAGTAAACTGAAACCAAACAAAAAACAAGGCAATAAATGATTTTGATCCAGAAGAGTGAGGCCCATCGATCGGCTGACAAAGGTTTATTCTGATAGTGTGAGTAATGTCAAGCACTCACAGCGTTCATGTCTATTCCATTGGTGTAGGACCAGGCATGTTGGAAGTATTCCTCCAGCCTCTGTCTCAGAGGATTTGGAATCTGGTGGAAGCGGATAAACTCTCGGACTCTCATCATCTGGGCGTGGTAGCGCGCGGTACCCGAGTACAGCCGCTGGATGATGGCTGACACGTTCCCAAAAATACTTGCGTACATCAGAGCTGTTGGGACACAGAGAGACTCCTGAACAGGAAGTTTAAGAGCTGATGGCTCACTGAAGCTGTGAAGACAAAAAAAATGCTTCAGCAAAACATAAAGCTTACAAGGAAATACAACGCAGGGCGTGAAACCTCCTAAGCTCAGAATTCAAGCTGCAGGAACAGTCACATGGACTGAACTGGGGTAATGGGAACCAAGTCAGCATGTTCCCAAACCTGGCCATGGGGGAAGGGGGGATGGTCCCCTGATGGGTTGTGTAGAGCAAGAGGAGCCATGGCGCACCTTCCGGCACGGTGCTGAACAGGTTGTACTCAGAGGAGATGTACAGTCAGTGGTGCCATGACGTGGTGCTGACACAAAGAAACAACCAGCCAAAAAAAGGAGAAGGCTGGTGGAGAGTGTTGTGGTTTAGGCTCAAAACACTCAGTGAAGGTTGGGGACCACAGATGACGGCTCAAGCTCAAAGGCTACATCCATTAGAACTGGATGAGTTCAAGCATCCCACATTCCCTGATGGCAGTGTCTCCAGCAGTGGGAGGGGTTCTGTTGAACCTACCGCCAATCAGCATGACACAGATGGAGAAGATCTTCTCAGAGTTGGTGTTGGGGGACACATTCCCGAAGCCCACGCTGGTCAGGCTGCTGAACGTGAAGTAGAGTGCAGTGACGTATTTATCCCTGATGGACGGACCTGAGCCCATGATGGAGTCGTTGTACGGCCTCCCCAGCTGGTCAGCCAGAGTGTCCAACCAGCCGATCCCTGCAGAGGTGGAACGCTCCACATTTCCTATAGCATACCTGCCAGCACAGAGCACAGTACATGGTCCTGCTGGACCCACTTGATACTGGCTGCAAAAAAGGTCAACACTTAGAATATTAGAAGACGAAGGAGTCAGAGTAACCTACCAGATGCAGGCTAGCCAGTGAGCAATGAGAGCAAAAGTACACATGAGGAGGAAGAGGACCGCAGCACCATACTCCGAGTAACGGTCCAACTTCCTGGCTACACGGACCAGTCGCAGCAAGCGAGCAGTCTTCAGTAAGCCGATGAGTGTGGTGGTCTGTGGGAGGACGAGAGATAGCAGGGCTAGGACGGAAACACGAAACAGTAAAGACGCAGACGTTTGGCTCTTGGTCCAGTCATCCCTGTCACACCCCCCCCCCCCAACCAAATCCCTGTAATAGATCCATTTTTTTCAACTAGCACACACCTTCATCTTCCTCTTCTCCTCCCTCCTCCCTACCTCTCCCTCGCCACCTCCCCTCAGAACCTCCTCTCCTGATCGGTAGATGAGGAGGTCAAAAGGAATCGCTGCCACCATGTCGATGAGAAACCAGCCTTTGAAGTAGTGCACGGCGATCCTAGCGGACTGGCTCACCACCTGAGGAGACCAAACACATCCCGGCCTTCATGGTGAGAGAACGTCAAGTCTCTCTGGTATGAGTTGAGGCTGATACTGGTAGTCCCGGAGTAAGCTTTACTCAAAGTCATACTTCCCCCAAAAACTGTATTTTGCCTTTCAAGTTCTCACTAATAGGAGTCTCAAGCTCATAAACAGGTTTTTACCTCCAGCATCACTTAGCCACTCCTCAATCCAGAAAGAGCAAGCCACGAGTGTGTGTGTGTGTGTGTATGTGTGTGTGTGTGTGTGTGTGTGTGTGTGTGTGTGTGTCACAGCCACACCTACAGTCACTGGTTATGCTCCCTGTCACTAATTTGAGACAACAAAGACCCGTCACCTCATCGTTGGAGTTCACGTAGGTGGTTCTGAAGTTGATGATGATGTCAACAATGAACATGATGTCCACGATGAGATCCACAACATTGAGGGGGGAGCAAGAGTACCCACAGGTGTGCATGGCTGCCTCCTCCTGGTCACTGGAGGAAAGACGTGAGATACTAGAGTGAGCTGGGTCATTGGAGGGGCCTCCACAGAACCTGGCCCTGGCTCTTATTAGCCATGCTGTGTCTGTGCATTTCCTGTGTACATTTACTTACATGTACACAGGAAATGCACATGTACATGGACTACAAATGACATCCTGAACTCTACTGATTTATCTGGAGGCGGTGCTCTAGGGAGCAAACATGTTTGAGGAGCCTCTTGCAGTACTCAGACAGGAGTACTGGACATCACCCACCTCAGTAAGAAGGTCGCAGAATAAGGAGTGAAGATGGCGGTGTAGATGACCAGCAGCAGAATGACCCAGTCCCACACAGCCTTGAACGGACTGTAGTGGAGGATGGTCCACTTCTGGATCCTAGGGGTCTGCAGCTTGTACTCTGGTAACACATCAGCACCCAGAGACAGAACCTGTAACAGACACCCAGGCCCACGTTAGCCTGGTTGGAGCTAGTTCCTCTGTCTGATTCCAAGGCTCAGTGAGGAGCATCGCTGTAAAAGAAAAGGTGGATAAACAGGAAGTGTGTAGCCCTGTCCCTCCTGACTGTGATCACTGACTGTTTATGATGCTAGAACATGTTATTAATATGTACACAGCATCTCATAAGCGGGTATAATATATATATACTTGTACTAACGTTCCGCTCATCAACTCTGCAAATTAGTGAAATGACAGTAAAGACAACACTTGGTGCCATTAACTCATGGGTCTTATTGATGGGGAAGAGCCGGTTCTGAAAACGCAACATGAATCAATGCGCGTCCCCTGAGTCCCACAGCCTCCTAATATGTTCACCTCCATGGGAGTTTGGGAGTTTCTTAATGGTCCTGAACCATAAAGTGACCCCTTTCAAGTATTCACTTTTTGCTAGTTTATCTTTAACTAATCAATGAAGGGTTTTAAAGATTATTGAAGGCTTCCATTGGATCCATGTTCCAGGGACATACACAGTCATCCCACTGCGCTAATTCTGCACATCGAAGGGTTAAATTCAGCTCTTATGAACCGGATTTTATTATTATTATTGTTGTTATTATTGTGTTATTCTTGTTGCTGTTGTTGTTTTTGTTGTTGTTGCTGTTGTTGTTATTGTTTCTGTTTTTGTTGTTGTTATTGTTGTTGTTATTGTTTCTGTTCTTGTTGTTGTTATTGTTGTTGTTGCTGTTATTGTTGTTGTTGCTGTTATTGTTGCTGTTGTTATTGTTGTAGTTGCTGTTGTTGCTGTTATCATCATCATCCCTGCACGTTCATCTCGTTGTGGAGTCTCCTGAGGGCTCATCATGGTTCAGGTAAGCTCTGAACTGGAGCTGCAATTAAAGGGTGATGAAGTATAATAATGAGTGTGAACTGTTGACACAACACAAATGACAATTCATTCATTTTCAAAGGTGTAAACATGCAGTAATTATAGGTATACTGGCCCAGGGGGGGGCATTAATCTACGACCTTCTTAAACTCCTCTGGGATGTAACATAATACACACCACCAGGGGCTACAGATCAGTGGTTCCAAGGATGGGTGGGGCTGACTGATGGGGGTGTGACGGGGCCTACCACACCACCTCAACTGATGATGGGCGTGTTGGACCTGTGTGGACTCGGCTCAATCCCCTTACATCTGTCGATATCTGCAACACAATACTAGTACAGTGCTGTGGAAATACTGCCATGTATTGCTGTATGGATGTTACTGCAGAGTGACTGTCATTCGTGGTGTTTCACCACATCTCGAGGTCACATGATAGGCTCCATTTTTTGTTTGTGTGGCTCCGACTCAGATCCTAGAACCTCCAGGCCCGGAGGAATATTGTCCATGTTTAGTTTTCTAAAGAAGACGATGGGGAACAGGCAAGGTTTCACTCCTCAAGAAGGCCGTGCAGGTGTCATAGCTTGAGGGGAGGGTCTTCACATGGGAGAAAAGAACATGGTACTGTTATTTGTTGAGGTTCCACTGAGCACAGGTGATCGCACCCATGTGACTCCTCACGAGGGGCTGATCACAGCACACCTGCAACTCCTGCAGTCCTATTTACTCCTGCTTTCTATGGCAGCTGAGGATTTAGTCCATCTGCCAAAAGTTGTTCAGTTACATCCTGAACTTAAATGAACACACACACGCGCAAACACACACGCACCCACACGTACACACACACACGCACACTCACCTCCTGAGCTACTACAGAGGAGGTCAAACAGCTCTCTTCACTGGCGTGTTGCTGCGTTCAGAGCTCAGACTCAACAGGCCGTCTGGACTGTCTAACACTTGCTGACGACATGGCACAGGCTGCTGCTGCTCGAGCGCCGGTGGTCCGTCCACGTGTTTCAGTTCTCGGGTAAGATGCTGACCTGGTTTGCAGAGTTGCTGCTCATCTTGCTGCTCCCAATCCAAACCACTGGTTCTGAATGTCCCCTTTCCCTCAGGGTTGCCCTGGAGTTTCCCCATTCAACCATTCAGGCTTGAGGACACCACGTTCTTCTCCTCCTGTCTGTGTCCTTCACTCTGGTCAAATGTTGTTCACTCTAGTTGCATGGAAGACTTTGTGCTCACTCACTCAGCACCTGCAGCCAATCAAGCTGGAAGCACTTTGTCGTACTTACTAAGGTTTTTCCCCTTCCGTCCAAAGTCTTTCACTTCATATGAGTACCTTCTCTCCTCACACATGTTCCTAACTCCTCTTCTTCTCCCCTCATCCCAGATCCTGGTGCTGCTGGAGGAGGCTCCAGACCTGAAGAGGCTCCAGCTGCCACCCGTAGCTCCACCTGCTCACGTCCCCGTCTGTCCATCAGTCTCTCCTCCTTTCTCTCTCTCTTTATCTCTGTCCCTCTCTTTCCTTCTGTCTCTCTGTCCTCCTCCATTCTCTGTCTTTGTCTCTGTCCATCAGTCTCTCCTCCTTTCTCTCTCTCTTTATCTCTGTCCCTCTCTTTCCTTCTGTCTCTCTGTCTTCCTCCATTCTCTGTCTTTGTCTCTGTCCATCAGTCTCTCCTCCTTTCTCTCTCTCTTTATCTCTGTCCCTCTCTTTCCTTCTGTCTCTCTGTCTTCCTCCATTCTCTGTCTTTGTCTCTGTCCATCAGTCTCTCCTCCTTTCTCTCCCTCTTTTTCTCTGTCCCTCTCTTTCCTTCTGTCTCTCTGTCCTCCTCCATTCTCTGTCTTTGTCTCTGTCCATCAGTCTCTCCTCCTTTCTCTCTCTCTTTATCTCTGTCCCTCTCTTTCCTTCTGTCTCTCTGTCCTCCTCCATTCTCTGTCTTTGTCTCTGTCCTGCTCTCCTGCTCTCTCTCCGTCCCCACTGATCCTGGATCTGCTCCACCTTCCTGCTGGTAAAGGAAGGTTCTGGTGGCTGCTGTTGCAGGATGTGCTTGCTGATGGAGAATTGTTGGGTGGAGGTTCATTGAAGGAGGGAGGTGCTGGACCTGCTCCACTTGGACAGAGTCAGGACAGAACTTTGGTTGGGGTTTGGTGCCACACAAATAAAGCTGACCTGAGTTGACTTGACTTGACTTTAATTATTATCATTGTCATTATTATTATGAATAGGATTATCCATCCATCCATCGTCATCTTCCGCTTATTCCTACACATTAAGGGTCGCAGGGGGGTGGAGCCTATCCCAGCGTCAACGGGCGAGAGGCGGGGTTCACCCTGGACAGGTCGCCAGTCCATCGCAGGGCCAACATACAGAGACGAACAACCACTGACACTCACATTCATCCCTACGGTCAATTTAGAGTATCAATCAGCCTCGTCCCCAATTGATGTCTTTGGACTGTGGGAGGAAGCTGGAGTACCAGAGAGAACCCACACAGGAACAGGGAGAACATGGAGACTCCACACAGAAAGATCCTGTGCCCGAGCCGGGACTCGAACCCGGAACCTTCTTGCTGTGAGGCCACAGTGCTGACCACTGCACCACCGTGCAGCCCGAATAGGATTATATTACTATTATTATTAGTAGTGTTATTATTATTATTGTTGATGTTAATAATAATAATAATAATAATAATAATAATAATAATAATAATAATAATAATAATAATAATAATAATAATATTATCATTGTTGTTGTTATTGTTAGCTCATGATCTTTTTTGTCAAGTTCTACTGTTACAGGATTAAACATGGACTTTTCACTCAAGTGTCTGTAAAAAAGAACAAGCTTAAGGTTTGTGTTCGGCTCCAAACCATTAGGGGGCAGCACATCCTCAGGGATGTGTGTGTGTGTGTGTGGGGGGGGGGGGGCTGTCTGCTGGCTACCAGTCCATCCTTCTTGGAACACTCACCCTGGTCACTGACTGAAAGGATACAAGTGACCAAAATGTGTTTCTTCTGCTGGCCTGACCTCTGTTTCTGAGTTCAGCTCCAGACCCCGCCCCTGAACTGGACCCTCCCCTCCTAACTCACAAAGGATGGCCAGCACCCACCTGCAGCTCCATCAACTGTCTTTATCTGTTTCACTATTGCAATTTCCCTGGCAGAACGTCCAAAAGGGATGAATAAAGTAATCTGTCCGTCTGTCTGTCTGTCTGTCTGTATCTCCCACATCCAGATGCACAAAGGTGCTGCACGGCTGATCTTACAGCTCAGACACGCCACAGCGGGACGTCCAATGTTTGACGTTGTTGGAGGAATGATGATGCTGCGAAGTCAAAGAACCCTCCCTGGTGCTTACCACGGCTGTAACAGCAGTCTGGATATTTGAATGATGAGCACTCCTGAAATGAATGATTGTTAATTCATGAACGTTTGATCTATTTTCGTCCACGGAAATCGTGTGGTGACACAAGAGGAAACATGACTTCCTGATAAAGTCAGTAAAACTTTAGCGTATTTCAGAGCCAGAGATGACGAGAACAGAGTCGATGTGGCAGCTCTGCTCAGTCTTGATGGGTTTCTTGCTACTTTAAAGGTGAATATCAACTCTTTAACTGTTCCTGCAGCAAATATCATACAACGAGGCAGGAGGAAGGACCCTGCATGACCCCAGGAGCGTCCTGCCCCCCAGTGGCACCGCTCACTCTCCTGGCTCTCAGGCTCATTCAGGATTCAGGAGAAGCAGAGGTTTCACTTTCATCTGATTCTTATTTCTGTACCACACATACAGTGATGGTGGGATGAGCTACTTCAGGGCCACTGGGGAACAGCTGAGCAAAACCTACACACTGCACCTTTACGGTGATTGAGGTTTCAAAAAGAAGTTTTCATGGCGATCAGTGAGTGAGTGACGTGTGTGAGTCAGGAGAAACCCTCAGCGTCAGAGTGCTGATAAAAAGCTGCTGCTGGATCGATGCTGACCACTGAAGTGTGTGAGCGACGCAAACCAACGGTTCTAACGGTTTCTTACGGTTCAACAGTTCTAATGGTTCGAAGAGTTCTAACTTCATCTAGATATGCAGACAGACGCTCCAGACTGATGGCCTACACCTTCAATGCAGCAACTCAGTCACTGACAGACCCCTAATGTGTGTAGGGCTGCTCTCAAGACACGTTTCCAATTGGGTTTGTTCTACTCTTTGGTTCACACACGCACACACACACACGCGCGCACACACACACATCCTTGGCTAATGAAGCTAGTTAATGGTGAGTTAATCATCTGCAGCTGGTTTGACATTCAGATCTCTACATCTCCTTCGTGCAGAGGTGGAGGGAGGGATGGAAGATGGATGGATAAAGGGAAGGATGGAGGGAGGATGATGGAAGGAAGATAGATGGATGGAGGATAGACAGGCGGAAGATGGATGGATGGATGGAGGATGGAGGGGTAGGGTCTCAGGTACCTGCGTGACCCTCTCAGTCACATGGTGTGTTCTGTCCATCAGCTTGCTTGGGGGCCTGATGTCTCCGGGGGGCAGAGCCACGAATGCGTCTGACATTGGGTCCAGAAGGTTCTGGCTCAGCAGCTGCAGAACAAACACTTGGACGTTCAAAAAGCTTCTACAGTTGAAGAAAGAAGAGCTAAACCTGGTTTGTCTTATTTTCCTACAACCAGAACTTTAACAAGTCAGAGAGGAGAAACCAGCTGTCTGATGTGGTTATCAAATGATGCACAAGTGACCAATCAGATAAGAGTGATAAGAACAGTGATATAGTGGAAAATGATATAATAGTGATAATAATAGTGATAGTGGTGACAATATAGCGATAATAGTGATGATAATAGCAGTAATAACAGTGATAATAATAGTGATAATATGAATAATAGTCAAAGGTCAAAGTTGGCCTCCGACTCGGATGAGGCCAAGTTCAGGGTCCTCCTCAGGAGGAGTAGTTTGCGGTTCCTTAGTAAAGATTTCTCACCTTGAAGGGCATTTAACCCTCCAGCAAACACTCAGGTTGAGCTCTTCTCTGGAGGAGCCTCTCTGAGTCTGTGTTTGTGGGTGAGATCTGTGATTCCCACCTGACTGCTTGTCCTGCAACGCCCGTCAGCGTCTGAGGTCCCGGCGGCGCCGCTGCTCTTCCTGACAGTCACGATGCCAGCTAACAGAGGAGGAGGGAACATCACAGCTCATGACATGACACTCCACCAGCTGAGAACTGGAACTTAAAATGCTAACAGGGTCATGACATCAGTTGCTTGACAAACTATAAATATAAATAAATACAAAAATAATGAGCTGAAAGTCAAGAAAAACTGAATAAA
>NC_141324.1:10153125-10343125 GCF_037954235.1 Aulostomus chinensis | reverse complement strand
AAAACAGCCTGACAAACAACGCTGAGGTAGGAGGCCTTGGCCAAGCAGCTGGTTTGGGGGTCGTACCCAGACTCAGCCAGGGGATTCGCAGGACCCTGTTGAGCTCTCGGGCTGGAGAGCAGTTGATGGGTCTGGGGTCCGTCGGGAGGTCGAAGTTGAGAATGAACATGATGACCAGACCGTCTTCGTTCTTGACCGGAACCACGTCGATCACACAGTGAAAACACACTCCTGCAAAAACACAAATGTAAGAATAACTGGACTTCAGCTTCTTGTAGTTCTGAGCAGCGCCACTAGATGGTGACACCAAAAAGGACGTGCTGGCCCTTCTGCCTCGACCAGAGCAAAAATCAGCTCCTGACCACACTGCAGTCTATCTATCTATCTATCTATCTATCATCTATCTATCTATCTATCTATCTATCATCTATCTATCTATCTGTTGATCCATCTATCTATCTATCTATCCATCTATCATCTATCGATCCATCTATCTATCTATAGATCTATCGATCCATCTATCTATTTATCCATTGATCCAACTATCTATTTATTGATCCATCTTTCTATCTATTTATCTATCGATCCATCCATCCATCTATCCATCTATCTATCTATTGATCCATCCAACTATCTATATCGATCCATCTATCTATCCATTGACAGCTTACAGTGCACCCCCCTCTTCTCTCTCGCTCTTCTTCTCTACCCACAATGTCATCTCTGAGTTCTACCCAACCTGCTAGCCCCCCACACCGCCTCACCTTCCAACAGAAACCATCCCTGTCAGAATGACTGATCAAGGAATGGATTTTCAGGGAAATGGAGGGAGCTTTTGGTTAACTGTGCAATCCCCTATACCCTGATCCACTTCCTCTCTCCCTCTCCAGATTAGCAGTGTGATGATTTAATCTCAGACGGATCAAAAAGGTGAGAACCTCCATTCATAGCATCTGGTCACCCATTTGATATGCCCAGCCAATACAGATCATGTTCATGACCTGACACCTGAGAACTCATTTTGGTGGTGGATTTTCATTTCAACTTCCAAGTGACTTTAAAGTCCTTACTGTACTTTCACAATTAGAGAGAAAGAAGACAAAAGGTGAGGAGAGTTAGATCCATATCATCGCCGTCTCAGTGCCCTCTTGAAATGCCTCCCCACTTTTCAACATATTCAATGTAACATTTACCCCCAGTGAAATCCCAGCCGGGTGGAAAGCAGCAGAGGTTGTGCCATTTAGAGGAGTGACCCAAGCAATTTAAGTAACTGTTGTCCAGATTTAAATTCTGCCATTTGGCAAAGGTTCTTGAATGCATGGTGAATGCTCAGTTACAGCCTTCTTGGAGGCATTCTCCAACTCCAATAATCAGGTTTCAGACCTGGACAGAGGAATGCAACAGCCTCTTCCCTTGTTAACAACAACAGATTAAACGGTCTTGACAATCATCCACACTGGGCTGCTCTCTTTACTGACCTCTTGAAGGCATTCGATACTGTGGACCCTGTGTTTTATTGAGCAATTGTCTTCCATTTGCTCAGATGGTTCTCACACATTTGTCTGGGAGAAAGGAAGCCGCTGTGGCTGATGGTGTTCGATTCAACTCTCTTGAGATTGTAGTGGTGTTCCACAGGGATCCATCTTAGGTCCACTGTAATTTCCTCTGTATGAATAATATTGTACTCTCCTTTCTACAATGTACCGTCCATTATTATGCAGATGATGCAATTTTGTACAGTTTGGCCCTGCAGTGTCTCATGAATCACAAACCTAAACTCCTTAACTCTTGCAGGACGAAATCAATGCTGTTTACAAGGTCTCCTGGATTTGACAATTACCTTGTATTCACCGTCTCCAAGGTCAGTGAATTTAAACGGTCAACTGGGTACATGGTTGAAGACAAAGCTCTGTTTCCAGACCCATGTGGAACACCTAGCACCAAGCTGAGGGGGAAAGTTGGCTTTCTGGACAGAAATCAGATTTTCCTTCTTCACAATCTCAAATAACATCTTTTCCTGATTACACACACACACACACACACACACACACACACACACACACACACACACACACACACACAGCCAGATCAATGTAGACATGAGACATGTGTTTACTGACTGCAGTTAAATCCAACCTGAAAACTAATTTGTCCTGTTAATCTCTTGATTCAGTGGATACTGACACAAAAGCACCACAAGATACAAGATGTAACTTCTTTATTCTTCATGAAGAGCAACATTACTAATGATATCCCCACTTAAACATAACAATAAAGTCAAATTCCTCAGTGTTTTCATTGTGTGGCATTCAGACCAGTGAATGACATTTGTGTCTCATGAGGATGAAAAGTCTCCATTGTCACGCTGCCCTTCATCACCAGTTTATAGGCCTGACAGAATGTGTTTAAACATTCAGGATAACAGCACAGTTTGCTTTAGAGTAACTGCCTTAGAGAGGCAAAGGGTGTGTGTGTGTGGTTAATTAGAGTCCAGCTCAAGGAGATGAAAGTAAGTCAACATAATGTCTTCCAAACTGATGGAACATGACTGTGTGTACATGCGCGTGCTGGAGGACAGTGAGAGGATGGTTAGCATTGAGGCTATAATCACAACCAGGGTGGATTAGCCTAGCTGCATGCTAACACATTATCATGATATCATAGTGACTCTCGTGGAAGGCTGCCGTGGAAGGTCATCTCCTTCAGAACGCAGTAATCCACACACTTACAAATAGCTTGGCATGGCTCCAACACAATAATCCACAAACAATAAACTGACATTGAAATAAATCCTGAGCCGTTCCCAACAAGACGCCAAGATTAGTTTCAGTTAAATAAAAATGTTCAAATATGTGATTAAAATCAGGAGCTTCGGTTTTTGAAGCTTCACTGTTAACCTGCATGCAAACAGACTATTTGATCAGACTGGTTTGGCACTGAGGAATGTGCGTTAATTAACTGCAAGATTTCAACCAATGTCATTGAATGCGGTTGTTAGTCAGGTGGTGATGTTTATCGATACTTGCCAACTTCTGAGTGATAAAGTAGCTACTGACTGTCCTCCAGGTCGCTGAAGTTGATGGATGACGTCATGAACTAGTTTGCATTACAAGTAATTTGCATATTATAGACTTTGTATGGCAGAGAATGGATTCTGTCATCAGAGAGGGAGAGTCAAGAACACCTGGACATATTTAGATCTACAAATGAACTTTTTTCTGTTCAATGTTTTTTTGTTGTTGTCACAATTCAAAGAAAACAGCTGATTATGAAAAAAGAGCTGCAAACAAACAGCAGAAGTGAATTCTCACCAAACTAACTTCATAACCTGAGAGAGATGTGGGTCTTCTGGTCCGGCAACAACCACAGGCACTGCACTACCCCACAGTGAAACTGACCAGAATGCCTTGTGAATGGGGGTTCCAGTGGACCCACTGCTCGTGAAGAACTGGAACTGAGGAATGGAGTAACTACCTAACTAAACCTAACCACAAAACTCTTACAAGACCTGGATAAGTTGCTAGATTTTCCACTTGTTTTTAACCATGGAGGTCACCAAGGGAGTCTGAAAAGTCACCTGATCTAGAGACAAAGTCGCCATGTTGGCAACGTTGGTGATCAGCCGTTGGCAGCTTTGTGCGATGTGTAGTCTGGACTCTGGACTCTGAGGGGTGATCATCTGCTGCTCTGGCTACAGCTGGGACGGACTCTCTGCTGCACCCACCTGTGGCTGCTTAGGGACGGGGAGGCGCCCGCAGCGGCACCTGCTGCTCTCTGAGCGTAAGAATGACACGTGCTTTCACATCAGCGTCTCCTGAAGTCTCCAATAACACCAGAAAAAGTCACTAGATTTGTTGTCAGTTCCTGTGTTGAAAAAGAGCCACCAGAGGGATCTGAATACTCGCAGTGTGACAAAGTTGCTAAGGCAACATTGAGAACAGTACAGCATGACTGCACAGATTTCTAAGAGCGACGTGTCCACACTGATATAAGAGTGGACGCTGACCTCATTTACGCCGTCTGGCCTTCAGGCCTCATCACATGTGGAAATGAATCAGACACAAATGCAGCTGTCACCTAAACAGACCAACTGGAGCGTCACGGCATGACAACATGTGATGATCACAGCGTTCTGATGACATAGATGCACATGATACAGTTGGTAACTATGGTTACTGTGTACCACTGAAATACTTTGATGGTGATGATGACGATGATAGTGATGATGATGATGGTTATGATGATGGTGATGGTGATGGTGATGATGATGATGATGATGACGATGGTGATGATGATGATGGTGATGGTGATGATGATGATGGTTATGATGATGATTGTGATGATGATGGTGGTGATGATGATGGTGATGATGATGGTGATGATGATGATGATGGTGATGGTGGTGATGATGATGATAATTGTGATGATGATGATGGTGATGATGCTGATGTTATGGTGATGATGATGATGATGGTGATGATGATTATGATGGTGATGATGATTATGATGGTGATGATGATGATGGTGATGGTGATGATGATGATGTTATGGTGATGATGGTTATGATGATGATGATGGTGATGATGATTATGATGATGGTGATGATGATGATGATGATGATGGTGATGGTGATGATGATGATGGTTGTGATGATGATGATGGTGATGATGGTGATGGTGATGGTGATGATGATGGTGATGGTGATGATGATGGTGGTGATGATAATGATGGTGATGGTGATGATGATGATGGTGATGGTGATGATGGTGATGATGATGATGATGGTGGTGATGATAATGATGGTGATGATGATGATGGTGATGATGATTCTACAATTCTACAATTCTACAATTTCATTTAGCAGACGCTTTTGTCCAAAGCGACATACAACACAAGCAAGAATTCAGACTTAAGGAAAAACCCATAGTAGCGCAAAAGTGCTTCAGTTGTGATTTGGTCACAGGTACTGCCATCTAGTGGCAGAAGAAGTGCTGCATTCTGGATCATCTGCAGAGGCTTGAATGAGCATGCAGGGAGGTCTGCAAGAAGAGAGTTGCAGTAGTCAATGCGTGAGATGACAAGAGCCTGAACCAGAAGCTGAGTGGTCTGTTGGGTCAGGAAGGGTCTTATCTTCCTGATGTTGTACAGGGCAAACGGCAAGACCGAGAAACTGAGGCCACATGAACCTTAAAGGTCAGCTGGTCATCAATCATGACACCCAGGTTTCTGGATGAGTTTGTGGGCACAAGTAGGCTCGAGTCAAGTTGGACAGTGACCTGAGGCTGAACAGATGGACAAGCTGGAAAGACCATAGGTTCAGTCTTAGAGAGATTCAGTTGAAGGTGGCGTTCCTTCATCCATGTGGAGATATCAGCCAGACTTGCTGATATACGATCTGAGACCGTTCTGTCATCAGGTGGAAAAGAGAGGAAGAGCTGAGTGTCGTCAGCATGACAGTGGTAGGAGAAGCCATGGGGGGATCACTGCACCAAGTGAGGTGGTGTATAGAGAGAAGAGAAGGGGACCAAGCACTGACCCTTTAGGAACCCCAGTCGATAGGCCATGTGACCTAGACACCTTTCCTCGCCATGACACTCTGAAGGATCTGCCTGTGAGGTAGAACTTGAACCACAACAAGGCAGAACCAGATATGCAGAGCTCAGAGAGTGTGGAGAGGAGAATGTGATGGTTCACCGTGTCGAAGGCAGCAGACAGGTCCAGCAGAAGTAGGACAGAGCACTGACCAGCAGCTCGAGCTCGTCTCAGTGACTCAGTGACTGACAGGACCGAGGACTGAGTGCAGTCTCAGTGGAGTGGTCACACCTGAAGCCGGACTGAAAAGAGTCAAGTAGGTTGTTGTTCCGCAGATGTTCAGAGACCTGGTTAAATACTGAGCGCTCCAGTATTTTTGACAGGAATGGCAGAAGTGATACTGGCCTGTAGTTTTCAACCTGAGCGGGGTTGAGATGAGGCTTCACCATCATCACCATCATCATCATGATGATGATGGTGATGGTGATGATGATGATGATGATGGTGGTGATGGTGATGATGGTGGTGATGATGATGATGGTGATGGTGATGATGGTGGTGATGATGATGATGGTGATGATGGTGGTGATGATGGTGTTGATGATGGTGGTGATGACGATGATGATGATGTGATGATGGTGGTGATGACGATGATGATGATGTGATGATGGTGGTGGTGATGATGATGATGATGTGATGATGGTGGTGGTGATGATGGTGATGATGATGATGATGATGGTGATGATGATGATAATGGTGATGATAATGATGATGATGGTGATGATAATGATGGTGATGATGATGATGGTGATGATGGTGATGATGATGATAATGGTGATGATGAAAATGATGGTGATGATGATGATGGTGATGATGATGATAATGGTGATGATGATGATAATGGTGATGATGATGATGATGATGATGATCATGGTGATGATAATGATGATGATGATGATGGTGATGATAATGATGATGATGATGATGGTGATGATGGTGGTGATGATGATGATGATGATGGTGATGATGGTGGTGATGATGGTGGTGATGATGGTGGTGATGATGGTGATGGTGATGATGATGATGATGATGATGGTGATGATGGTGATGGTGATGGTGATGATGATGATGATGATGGTGATGGTGATGGTGATGGTGATGATGGTGATGATGATGATGGTGATGGTGATGATGGTGATGATGATGATGGTGATGATGGTGATGGTGATGATAATGGTGATGATGATGATGATGATGATGATGGTGATGATGATGGTGGTGATGATGGTGATGGTGATGATGATGATGATGATGATGGTGATGATAATGGTGATGATGGTGATGGTGATGATGGTGATGTGATGATGATGGTGGTGATGATGGTGATGGTGATGATGATGATGGTGATGATGATGATGGTGATGATAATGGTGATGATGATGATGATGATGATGATGATGGTGATGATGGTACTATTGTATTGTTGGTATTGTACACTGTCTTGTGATGCACTCCTGGTCCTGACATACAGGTTCAAGTGTATCCAATTTCTCTGATACGTCGAAATGCAGAGCGCTAGATTTGGATTTTCTCCAGACTGACAGCGCCAGACTCATTTAATAGATTACCCACGATGCATCATTGGTGATACTTCCTAAACAGAGCAGAAATGGAAACTAGCAACAATAATTGAGAAAAAAAACATTTGCCACATTTCTCTTTAAACAAGTTCTGTACAAATTATATATAAAAGAGGTCTTGGCACTTGTGGTGGTCCAGGACCACATTCTTTAATTGTGTTTAAAGAGACCCCACAAGTCCCCATAAGCCAGCACATCTGAGATACCGGCGGGGAAAAACATTCTTTTAATAGGAAGAAATGGTAGAATCATAAATAGCATGCTAGCATTCTCCAATGACCAGGAGCTAGAAGCATATATAACATGCTAGCATTCTTCAATGGCCAGGCGCTAGAATTGGCTGTAGTATGCTAACATTCTCCGATGACCAGGAGCTAGAAGCATAAATGGCATGCTAGCATCTCCAATGACTGGGAGCTAGAAGCATATATAGCATGCTAGCATTCTCCAATGGCCAGGCGCTAGAATTGGTTATAGTATGCTAGCATTCTTTGATGACCATGAGCTAGAAGCATATAAAGCATGCTAGCATTCTTCAATGACTGGGAGCTAGAAGCATATATAGCATACTAGCATTCTCCAATGGCCGGGAGCTAGAAGCATATATAGCATGCTAGCATTCTTCAATGGGAGCTAGAAGCATAAATAGCATGCTAGCATTCTCCAATGGGAGCTAGAAGCATAAATAGCATGCTAGCATTCTCCAATGGCCGGGAGCTAGAAGCATATTAGCATGCTAGCATTCTTCAATGACCGGAAGCTAGAAGCATATATAGCATGCTAGCATTCTCCAATGGCCAGGAGCTAGAAGCATATATAGCATGCTAGCATTCTTCAATGACCGGAAGCTAGAAGCATATATAGCATGCTAGCATTCTCCAATGACTGGGAGCTAGAAGCCTATATAGCATGCTAGCATTCTTCAATGACTGGAAGCTAGAAGCATATATAGCATGCTAGCCTTCTTCGATGACCATGAGCTAGAGGCATATACAGCATGCTAGCATTCTCCAATGGCCAGGAGCTAGAATTGGTTATAGCATGCTAGCATTCTCCAATGGCCAGGAGCTAGAATTGGTTATAGCATGCTAGCATTCTCCATTGACCAGGATCTAGAAGCGTATCTAGCATGTTAGCATTCTTCAGTGACCGGAAGTGTGGCCTGACTAATGTTGCATTGGTGAGAAATAGTCCTGTTTCTGTCTTTGCATGGACAAATCTTGGTGGGGTGTACTGGCTTGAATGTTTCTGTGGGGGTTAAACATGGCACGATGTCAGAGATGTGAGCTCCCACGTGCAGGAGCAATTTAGCTAACTTGCAACGAGCTGACTGGTAAGTCACAGCCACGACGGCTCAGAGTGAGCTGTTCACAGCCAACATAAAGCCTCATGGAAACAAGGTCCATGGATTAAGTGTTGAAGCTGATCAGGTGCTGCCAGTCCAGCAAGCTGGGTGCAAAACATGTGGGAGGTTTCATAACTTTTACCATATTACCAACATGGCCGCCAGCTCAAAGCACAAACAAGTATCACACTGTGGTCCCAGCAAGAAGAAGAAGAAGAAGAAGAAGAAGAAGAAGAAGAAGAAGAAGAAGAAGAAGAAGAAGAAGAAGAAGAAGAAGAAGAAGAAGAAGAAGAAGAAGAAGAAGAAGAAGAAGAAGAAGAAGAAGAAGAAGAAGAAGAAGAAGAAGAAGAAGAAGAAGAAGAAGAAGAAGAAGAAGAAGAAGAAGAAGAAGAAGAAGAAGAAGAAGAAGAAGAAGAAGAAGAAGAAGAAGAAGAAGAAGAAGAAGAAGAAGAAGAAGAAGAAGAAGAAGAAGAAGAAGAAGAAGAAGAAGAAGAAGAAGACCGATTCTGATATGACGGCCCCCAAAACCCACCACACCAGGATCCACAGCAGCAGCAGCAGCAGCAGCACGTGTGTGTGTGTGTGTGTGTGTGTAGGTGGGTCATAATGAAGGTCAGCAGCACTCTGGAGGGACAATGACAGAAATAGGATCATGGTTTTCATCACAGCATAAGTACCGTATCAGCTAAAAGAAATTATAAACTAACGGATTAGAGATTAATGGTAAGAACCAAAAGATTATTCACATGCACACGCACGCACACACCGATCTGACATCATCCTGTCACTATCCTCTCCTCCTGTTTCCATCTTTCCTCTCTGCTATGAGTATTTTGAAACATTTTTAAAAATCACGTGTTGAGTAACAGATCTTTCTAATTCTGTAAAATGCTTAATAATGATGTGAGGCTAAGCTGCCAGGAGCGCAGCGCTGCCTGAGTCCTCATGGCGGTGCATCAGAGCTCCTCACGGTCGGAGCAGCAGTAAACTACTGACCAGCACACTTGGTGTCTCTGAAGTTGTGAAGACACAATACTGCAACATTTGGACCTGTCCTCTCCTGTGCTAGAATGAGACAACCTCAGGAACCTTTTGGTGTCAGGACTTTCAAAGTTAAAATGTCACTCGTTGAGTAGAAGTGATTGCTGGATGGGAGGGATGGGTTGTGATTTCAAATGTTAATGAAATACTAGAAAACGTGTCTTGGCAGAGGTCTTGGTGGTGCTGCTGCGGTGCAGGTTACACGCTTGTCAAAGAGAACCAGTGATGAGGGTCATAACTCTGCTCCAAGCGCCCTACCACCTGAGTACATGCAGGTCAGCTTGTGTACATGGGATGGGTGGAGCTAGCCACACTCCGCATGAGAACAAGCGTCGTCCAGACCTTTACAGTAACAGCGACATCGGCCTGACAACCTGCCGGTGTTCTGTCTGTAGCGCCTGTTGATGTTAGCGTCTAGAAGCCTGCCTGTCAGTGCCAGGTTACACCGGTTAATGTGTTTGGAGGTGTCACCCATGACTGGCGTGCTGCTGTTTCTCGCTGGTTTTATCAGACATAACACAACGATTGCAGCCAGTAGCACAAGGCTACTACATCACCGAATGCTACTGATGTGTGACTGGTCGGGTCATCACCTCCAGGGACTCGTGACCACAGACAGGTTTGACTCTCTATAAAGACTGAATAATAACTTCAGCCCCGGGGCCCAAGTGAAAAAGTGGAGTAACTTTTAGCAGAAAAAAAACAAAATGGCCACCGGCCTTCAAAGAATTCAGTTGTTTTGGCCTACAAGGCTGTAAAGCGCATTGCCTGAGGGACCTCTGGGTGAGGAATTCATGATCCATGACGATGAACGTGGAAGACCCCGAGTGGAATCAAGCACACGGGCGGGTGGCAGCAGTGACATTCTACTCTGTATCAGGGACGTGGCCGGTAGCTCGGGCTGGAGTTCAGAGATGGTTGGCTACTTCAGACTGGCCTCGCATACAAACAAGTCATCTCATTGTACCTGTGTGGCCACAAGAACCAACACTATGAGGTGTAGCTTCTGCTCAAAATATGCTCCAAAACAAAGAGGGAAAATGACAGATACACTCATGAAGGTGCATCCACTCAGTGAGCAGACTGAAACTATCATGAAATTCAATCCTGCGAATATCCAATGCTTTGCCCTCCCTCGATGAGTGTGAGCGGGAGGAGGGCAGCGGTGAACTGAATGACTGTGACTGAGGGGATGCGCACATCTCTACTGGTGACTGTGAGCGGTTGACTTTACTGGTACTGTTGACTTCCTCAGTAACGTTGCTCTTCATGGAGAACAAAGAAGTTATGTCTTGTATCTTGTGGTGCTTTTTGTGTGTACCGAGTCTTTCTGTCAGTATCCTGTGAATCTATACAGCTGAATTAAGACTGGAGATTAACGGGACAAACTACTCTTCAGGTTGGATTTAACTGCAATCAATAAACACGTCTACATTGATCTGGCAGTGTGTGTGTGTGTGTGTGTGTGTGTGCGTGCACGGTTCTATTTAAACCCTTTTTAAAGACAGGGTAACACAAGGTGTGCAAAGGTGAATTTCCATCATGAACCGCTGTGCTCAGTTTGAATAAAGACGTCCAGGTGGACCAGATGTGACCAACCACAGACAATGTTTAAGGAATAATAACCAACAAGGTAAAAAATTAGAATTAAGGGACGGCTGAGCTGTCCGATGCACGTTGGGGTTCAAGAATTCCTGACTGATGGACACATTAGAGCCCAACTATCCTGCTGATACTATATGAAACTACATTGGTCATTTCCCAAAGAACAAACAGTAAGACAGTCATTATATGTTCATGTGTTTTTGAATGCCACAGCTCTGTGTCCAGGGTATAACCTGAGGCCTTGACCACAACCTGGGAAGTGCATTCTATACTGTTAACTTCCCATGTAATGAAAATGTTCTGCACTGTTCCAGGAATTAGGACGGACCAGAGACGTGAGCAGGCAACCGGAGGTAAACTGGAGTCCACTTAGCAGGAAAGCTAACGTCATGCTAGCCAGATTCAAAGTTAATAATATAAATAATAATAGTACCAATGTTGAAGCTGACAAACAGTAAACATGAGCTGACAGTATATCTATCTATTATCTATTAGCTAACAAGATTATGGAGCCACATGTCGTGTCCCTGTCTCCAAATCAATACCAAGACTCTCACCACCAAATCAGAGTCCATGTGAAGAGTCTGGCGCAGCCGCAGGTCGAGAGGTGACTAACGACTGCTGTCAAAACGTCCTTGGTCCTCTCACACCGTCACTAGTGCACATAGGCTGAGGAGATGAAAATGTCCAGGTTTATAAATCTGCATGGACACTCACCTGCAACAGTCTCTATTCATAAATCACCGTCTGCTAGCAAATGTACAGACATGGAACCTGCTTCACGTCCCACCATTGACATGCCCACATTCAACCATAAACGGAGAAGAAGAGCTGATGGGACATTGAGCCACTGGTCATATATCGATTTTATCTTTCTGTAATTTCAAATTTGGGATGGGTTTATGAAAAATTATAGCTGATAAAGAAAAACAGTTTCACTGGACATTATTGAGACAAAATTAAATGTTTGTTTTGAAGTGAACCTAAATGTGTCGGAGGCGCCACTTCAGGATCTCATCAAGTCACCACCTCATCTTCTGAGTCTCTCCAATGCTGGCAGGTCTGGCTCAGAACTCACATGCCCACATCAGGTTTGATTGATGAATGACGAACTTTGCACGGACAGCAGCGTGTGCCAGTTTCAGGCGTGCGTACACAGCCTTTGTAAGGGAGTCGCTTGCTGGTGCTGTGGTGCTAATGCTAACATTAGTACCATGGCACACACACACACATTTTATATATATATATATATATATATATTACAGTATATATACACACACACTATATATACTATATATACATACACACACTATACAGTATATATACTGTACATATCTATCTATATATATCTATATATACAGTTTCTCTATATCTATCTATCTATATAGAGAGAGAGAGATAGAAAGATATATAGATATGGATGGATGGATAGATAGATAGATAGATAGATAGATAGATAGATAGATAGATAGATGGATAGATAGATACATAGATAGATAGATAGAGTCCATTCTAACTAATGCAAGTAAAGCAAAGCCAAACAAACACAGCATGGAGTCCCGCTCCACACGCGTGTCCAGGTCTGGAGCATTTCAGACATGTGATCCCGTGTGTAACAACAGCTTCCTGGTCTTCTGAGTGCCTCCTACTTTAAAAATGACAAGACGTGTAAATTAACTCAACATTAACCATAATAATGTCAGACTAAGTCTGGCTTGTTTGCTGGTCTAATATGATGTCACAGGTTAAGATACTAGTAATTTACCACAACACATATGAGGACAAATTACATCCACAGTGAAACTGGGTTTTTGGGAATTGACATTGTGGGTTTACGGAGTTCATCCTGCAGAAGAGAACCACTCGGTGGGCTGAAGTGGTCCAACACGGGTCATCCATCAGCCCAGCCTAGTCCTGAGGGTGCTCTCCGTCTCTGCCACTTTGTTGTCTCTCAGAGAAAAGGCATGTACATTTTTTCATTTTCTCTGTTGTGTTTCCTTTATCTGATGGGATTTGTGGTGAAAATACAGTCTCAATTGGAAGGTGATCTGCTCAGATCAGAACCTCTGTCAGGTTTGAAGTTGTGAACCTGCAGCTCAAACTCCACAGATGGTCCTGATACACTGACCCAGTCCTCTAGCTGTGTATCACGTACTGCAGGGGAACATTACCCCCAAATAAAGGAGGGAACCTTTTCAGTTTCTGAATGTTCACTGAATGGTTCTACATCTAGGGATGCACTGACACCGGTACTGGGTCCGATACTGTGTGTACATGCCCCAGTACCACCCCACCCAACACCACGTCGTGGTGGCAGGACCAGAACCTAGCTGGTAAGCTGCAGTGGTGGTGCAAAGCAGGGAGTTTGGAGACTTTTGAAGATGGAAGATGAAGAGTGAAGCAGGACGAGATGCTCGCACCAGAATTTAATCCAGCATCTCAAGATCTGACACAGCGCTGAGTTCCAGCAGCTGGCTACTGCTAATGTTAGCAGCAGGAGACGGCAACCAACGTTGGGGAAGCGAGAGGGAAATGTCCAGGGACATCAGCAGCAGCTCCCGGACGCTTCGCTGCTCTGGGTGACCAGGCGCTGTCGGTTGTAGGTAGCATGGAATTTCCATGTCCTGTGGCACTGGAGTCGGGGGATGTTCCCAACATTGCACACACGGTGCGAGCTCAGCTGCACGACCTCACAGCTGCAGGATGTGGAACACGTGACGGTCGAGTCTAGACCAAGCCCACTTTTAGTTTTGGACTCTAAGTATGGCCTCAGTTGGACTGTGTGTCTCTTGGATTGTGGTGACATTATTTCTTGCTGCCGACCTGCTTTTGCTAGTTATCAATTCACTCATCTGCCCCCCCGACCTGACAGAGAAACCTGGTAGCTAGCTTCAACACCTACTTTATGAGGGCTGTTCAAACGGAATACGACCGAAATGGCAATGGTAGCGCTTCAGCTGGAGAAAGGTTTTGCATTGTTGTGACAATAATTAAAGTTTTATTGAAATGAATCTATTTAATCAAATCAAGTTCTCCAGGCAGCCACGATAAGGTTTTCCTTAAAGGTACAGCAATGTACCAATGTTTTGTTTTTTTGCCAATATCCCATACGTGTTGGTGAGGGCTCTTTGTCCTCCAGGTCCTGGCTCTTCTTAAGTGCCGTATCCTGCTCAACTGGACTGTTTCAGCTTGCAGGAGGACGTTTCTTCCTCATCTTAAAGTCCTCTTTCAGCCCACCTGGCATGGATCATTTGTTTTTCAAGCTCATATCAGCCAATAACATCGTCCATCCATCCCTCCCTCCCTCCCTCCCTCCCTCCATCCATCCATCCTCCATCCCTCCTCCATCCATCCATCATCCATCCCTCCATCTTCTCCCTCTTCTCCTGTTAAGGGTGGTGGGGGTGGAGCCTATCCCAGCAGCCTTCCCCCTGGACAGGTCACCAGTCCATGGCAGGGCCAACACATAGAGACAGACAACCATTGGCTCTCCCAGCCACGCCTACGGTCTGGATTAACCTGGTCCCCTCTTGATATCTTTGGACTGTGGAGGAAGCTGGAGTACCAGAGAGAACCCAGCAGGAACAGGGAGAACATGGAGACTCACCCAGAAAGACCCCGTGCTGCAGCCGGGGCTCCACCCACAACCTTCTTGCTGGGGGCCACAGTGAGGACCACTGCTCCACCGGGCCGCCCGATAATATCGTGCATCTCTAATGACCCCACAGTGAAAATGTGTCAGGAGCTAAAAGTGAAGCTGCTTGAGGTTCAGAGCTTTGAGCAGCATTAATATATGAAAATAATGTGTGTAAAAGTGCAGAAGCAAGTCAAAGAGGAAATAAAAAACTAAATGCACAAGTCTCAGGAGTCAAACCCAGTCCTGCACCCCTGGAACACGGAGCCCTGCTGTGTCTCCTCCACCTCAACTGCCTCCACGCCAGCTCTAACGGACACGCTGCTGTTGGGACTCCACGGTGCGAGCGTCCCGCCGAGCATGCAGCGCCTCAACTGAGACACGTGTGAGTGATGTGTCAGTACGCTTGTTGCTGTAGAATCACGGGTGTTGATTGAGGCATCCAAGCACGGAGGGGAGATGGTCTTGAGGGAGGGGAACCACAGATGACCACAACAGCATCAACTCAGGTATTGACGTTACCGTGACTCAGATATCAGATATCCTGCACCCAGCAGATCCCCCCGTCCTCCTCTGTGACCTCAGAGGTCTCAGTAATGCAGGGGGAGAAAGCGTGAAGGTCCCACTTAGCCTCCCTGTAATCCCCATGTGCTCACTGCGCTGTATGTAATGAGGTGTGTTTAGTGTGTGTGGGAATACGAGGGGGGATCAAAAAGCTTTGCAACCAAGGTCTGTATTTCTAAACAAGAATTTTAGTCAACAAAAGAACTCCATTCCTTCGAAGTAAGCCCCTGAACCTCTATGCACCGTTGCATCCGATGCAGCCAGCCCTGGAAGCACTCACGGTACTCAGAAGGAGGAATACTTCGAAGTTCTGAATGCACAGACCGTGCAAGGTCTTGGATCCAGGAAAAAGGCCTTCCACCCAGCCCCCTTTTCAGTTTTGGGAACAACCAAAAGTTGCAGGGGTAAGGTCTGGTGAGTAGGGTGGGTGTTCAAGCAATTGAACGTGTTGGTTATTCAAGAAAGTCACAGTGCGGGCCGCCGTGTGAGCGGACACATTGTCATGATGCAGGAGCACTCGGGATCTGGATCGAGTTGGCGCAGCTTCAGCCCAATTGTCCGCTCACAGATGGCAAATCTGTGTGGTCTTCAGATGAACGTAACGGACAAGAAAGCAGTCTGTCGATGGTGATGTTGGTCAAGCGGGCAGCTGATGAGTGGTGTTCACTTCGATTGAAGTAACGGCGCCAAGACGACTGTGGTTTTCAGCTGAGATCGATTGGTTGCAAAACTTTTTGATCCCCCCCTCGTACACACACGACTATGGAGCCTAAAGCCTGTAACTGTCTTGACACAATCGTTCTCCTGTGTGTGTGTGTGTGTGTGTGTGTGTGTGTGTGTACGGGCTATGATGGAGTTGAAAGTTGAAAGTCAAAATGAGAAACTAAACTGATCTCTGGGATCCTGGTGCTGACGCTCATGGCAGCGCTGAACCCAACCAGCTGGTGCTCTCAGTTGAACCAGCTCACGCGCTCTCCTCCGTCCTTGTTCATGTGTTTAATAAAAAGAGATGTCGTTTTATCTCAGATCAAAGTGTTAATGGATTAGTGAGAAACTGGATTAAGGAGACCTGGATTACACTTGACAACCTGGAGAGATGATAAACTGACATTTCTGGACAGTTTAGCTGTTGTTGGTCGTCAGTCTCCGTTAGCTTCAAGCTAAATATACTGTCTGCCTTCTGGAGTCACTAAGATGTGATGCAGGAGTTTCAGGCACCTGCTTGTGAGCATTAGTCTTCTCATTTTAGAGGTCATATAACAGAGGGAGCCAGAGCTGAGGTTAGCAGCTTCGCTCTGCTAGCAGAACCTGGGAGTTCATCAAGAATTTTTAAGACTTTATCTTTTAATTCCATGACAAAGGTGCTCTACACTCTACACACGCCTGAAGTCACACACTGATCAGCATGTTAGCAGTATGTTCAGTCGGTCGTGTGACACATCCCTGTGCGTCGCTCCTCCTTATTTTCTGTCTTTCTCGATGTTGCGGATTGGAACAAAACTGTGACCACTGAGCAGGCACGCGGGTTCGAACGCAGCCTGAAGGTGGAGAATTCGCAGCGAGGAGAATCGTTTCAGCCCTGGTGTTTATAACTGTGCTGGGTTACTGTGCGCAGAATGAAAGAGCATCTGTGAGATTGATTGGTGGATCAACACTGCACCTGGAAGACAAATGCCTGTACCCATCGTCTCACCACGCATGTAATCACCCTCATCATAATCTCCTCAGGACGCGGCGGCACCTGCCAGGAGTCTCAGTCACCGCATTCAGCACAGCTCCTGACGGACGGTCGCAGTCAAAGTGCTGCGTCAGCCGCTCTGGAATCATTAACCACTCTGCAAAGCCAAATCTTGCCTGTTAAAGCCCTCACTGTGGGCAAATGCAATAAATCTGGTGAACGTAACACAAAACCCAGCTACCGTCGCTGGCAGGAGTGGCTGAGACGGGGGAGCGAGCGTGAATGGGGCTCTATTTTGCTGCTGCAGCAGGCAGTGAGGGGACAGCGTTGTTCCACTGGTTACTGCTCAAATGTGGAAAACTACCGTGAAGCCAATCACATTAGAGCTGTTATCCACCAAAGTTTGTCTTTAACCCATGTGACCTTCCACAGGATGAATCTGTCCAATCACATCCAGCTGAGCAGAATCTCACAGCTGGATCGGGCAGGACACAGGGCCTCCATAACGAAGTTAGCGGACACTAATTGTTTGCCATCACGACTAATTACCTCCGGCGAGGAGATGGTTTGATTGGTTCATTTATCTTCCTGTTGTCAGGATTAACAAAACTGAGAAGAGCTTTCCGATGCGTTCACAAGGTTCGTCTCAGTAAATCTGGACCTTGAAGAACTGCATTGTTTGTTTGTACTTTTCCAGGATGGTGACATTACTGTCGTCATGGAAACATGCCGAGAGTCGGCGGGCCTGTCAAAAACTGTCACATTCCTGTTGTCCGGTGATGAAGACATACTGGTTTGACTATCCCCCGACCAGGGGGAAGTGTGTGTGTGTGTGTGTGTGTGTGTGTGTGTGTGTGTGTGTGTGTGTGTGTGTGTGAGTGAGAGACAAATGAGGGACGGACCAATCAACCTGCAACCTCTTCCTACCATTTCCAAATGTAACGCCACGCTTATCATAAGGTAAACCCCTCCCACTGCAAAGACATATGTTAAGGAAAAAATCATTTTTTGTAAAGAAAAAGTTCTGAATCAACAAACTGAATAAAACATTGCAAGCCGTTTTTTTTCCCCCAAGACTTCTCCTGCAGCGCAGTGATAGAAAGCCTCCTCCCCAGGTGTAAGTACTATACAGATGTATTTCTACGAAAATAACACCGCCTCACACTGGTCAGGGTTTCCCCCAGCAGGTTAGGTGCTTGGCACAACCTTGTTACCCCGGATTTACACCAGGTACGGCTGCATTCAGGCTGTGTTCTGGCACCGGTGGCGACAAGTCAGTTCTCTAACCTCCAGTCAACTTTTAGTACTGCCCTGCAACTGGGCCTCAAATGATGCCCACCAGGCCTAACAACGTCTCCAGGGGAAGCCCCGACAACGGTGCTGATCTCCAAGCACGATTCAGACACATTTCCTGAAAATGTAACCTACCGGTCTTTAGATGGTTGGACAGGATGCGTCCTGAAATTTTAGTTCTGTGAATTTGAAAAACACGTGGCTGACTTTTCTCTGGCAGTCTAAACTGTCAGAACCAAACTCGCTGTCGTTCCATGCGTTTATCTCCAGCCTCCTCTGGGCTCCGTCTCAGAACGGCTGCAGGAGAAAAGAGCTCGGCTCCGTGAGACTGTGACCCAGATTCTACTGGCTGAAGCTCCAAATAGAAGCACCTAAAATCAAGACGATCGTTTTAGAATTACTACCATTCCCACTTGCAGGACACTGGCTCAACATGAAGAACAAGCGCTTTCATTTCACACACACACACACACACACACACACACACACACACACACACACGTGTGCACAAACACACATATGCACACACACGTGTGCACAAACACACACGCGTGCACACATGTGTGCACAAACACACACACATGCACGCACACACACAAACAAGGACGCACGCACACAGACATATGCACACACACAAACATATGTGCGCGCACGCGCACACACACACACACACAAACAAGCACAAGCACACACGCAGCTCCATGGCTGAATCTCATTTTCACTGATTATTCAGAGCAAATACAACCCTGTAAATTGATATTCTCAAGTGAATCCGTGTGTGTGTGTGTGTGTGTGTGAGTGTGTGAGTATATATGTGATGGTCATCGGCTGCTGCTCTCCAAGGTTTCCTAAATTCCCCTTCAGCAGCAGGATGATTGCTGCTTGAGTTTGTCAGCTCTGGGATTCTGTTTTCGGCTGGACTGGTAAGAGTGAATGCATACGATCGGAGTGACGGAGTCCAACAGACACCTCGCGCCATTGCTCCATTTGTCACATGACCATTTCACAGATGAAACCAATGACATCAAGTTGATGTCACTACTGGTGACACACTGACCACAGATGAGTCTCTGCTGCTTTCCACTGATGGAAACAGTGGAGGTGAACAGGGAGTGAAATAAACCACATTGAGCCGTCAGTCACCTTTGTCATGAAAATCAAGTGCACCGTGTAAAAGCAGAGTAGCAAAAACACGTGGGGGGTGCTGCGTGTGTGTGTGTGTGATTGTGCTGCGTGTGTGTGTGATTGTGCTGCGTGAGTGTGTGTGATTGTGCTGCGTGTGTGTGTGATTGTGCTGCGTGAGTGTGTGTGATTGTGCTGCGTGTGTGTGTGTGATTGTGCTGCGTGTGTGTGTGATTGTGCTGCGTGAGTGTGTGTGATTGTGCTGCGTGAGTGTGTGTGATTGTGCTGTGTGTGTGTGTGATTGTGCTGTGAGTGTGATTGTGCTGCGTGCGTGTGTGATCGTGCTGCGTGTGTGTGATTGTGCTGCGTGTGTGATCGTGCTGCGTGCGTGTGTGATTGTGCTGCGTGAGTGTGTGATTGTGCTGCGTGCGTGTGTGATCGTGCTGCGTGTGTGTGATTGTGCTGCTTGTGTGATTGTGCTGCGTGCGTGCGTGATCGTGCTGCGTGTGTGTGTGTGATTGTGCTGCGTGTGTGTGATTGTGCTGCGTGTGTGTGTGTGCTGCGTGCGTGTGTGATCGTGCTGCGTGCGTGTGTGATTGTGCTGTGTGTGTGCATGTGATTGTGCTGCGTGTGTGAGATTGTGCTGCGTGTGTGATTGTGCTGCGTGTGTGATTGTGCTGCGTGTGTGTGATTGTGATGTGTAATTGTGCTGTGTGTGTGTGATTGTGCTGTGCGTGTGATTGTGCTGCGTGTGTGTGATTGTGCTGCGTGTGTGTGATTGTGATGTGTGATTGTGCTGTGTGTGTGTGATTGTGCTGTGTGTGTGATTGTGCTGTGTGTGTGTGATTGTGATTGTGCAGTGTGTGTGTGTGTGTGCGATTGTGCTGTGTGTGTGAGACATGTCCTGATCAAGTTAGAGACCTGACACACTAAGGCAGGAAAAACCATTTCTGACGGCAACACTCCAGGTTTGACAGATGTTTGTAGTTATAAGTAGTAGGGAGTCATGGCGACCACCGGACGACAACAGAAAAGTCCTCGTGTTTTCTGATGTTTTGTTGCAACTTTTTGAAATCTACTTACTCGCAAAAGCCATGTGTGTGTCTGTGGACGGTCTCGTGTTTCGCTGACTGACTGTTGCGTCCTCTCACGGACGCCACTGCAGGACTCTGAACACACTGAACACGTGGTGGAATATCGGCCTTATTTTCAAACACCAACGCTGTCCATATACAAGTGTGTTCAAAGACACAGCAGCTGGTAAATCAGCGATAGTGAGGTCGGTGACGCGACCATGACGAGCTCCTCCATGATTGCTTTCACTCAACACGCAGTGGTGAAAGTGGCAACTGATGCAAAAATCACACAACACGAATAAACCTGCGTGCTCTTCTGCTGACACTCCTGCTGAGTGTGGAGTCTATGTGACGGCCTGCCACGTGCCGAGGTTTCCGCTGTCAGGACAACGGGATGCCACTGGCGAGTGATGACAGCCTACAGATATCAAAGATGATGCGTCCTACCGTACCGTCTTTTGTGTACAGAGAAATCTCCACCTTCCTCTCCTCAGCCCCCAGCAGAGCCTTCGCCATCTGGGCCACCGCCGGCCTCTTGGTGTGGGGTCCATACAGGAAGCTGCAGGTGCAGGGCTTCTGCATCACCTCTGCCCGGGTGTAACCTACCATCCCACAGAAGGCGTCGTTACAGAAGATGATTGCACAGTTCTCCACCTGGGCGTTGGCAATGATGAATTTCCGATCTGTGGAGGAGGATGAGGAGTGACGGAGAAACAATCAGCCATTCATCCGGCTGTGGATGTAACAGCGTATTAACATCGTATCACATGTCCTGATAGAATGGTACTGTGAACCATGGGTGTTACAGCAGCGGGGGTTCAGGTGACGCGAGCTGACGTAGGCAGACATAAGCCTGTCTCCCTCTACATAACAGTCATCCTGACGTAGCCTCCCCATTGCTTCTTCATGTGTGCCTACATCATTGTTCCATATTGTTACTGTGATATACTGTCTGAGTACATGTTGACCAACTGTATCTGCAGAGTTTGTTCATTTAAACTAACTGGAAATTTAATGTATGGCGGCCCGGTAGAGCAGTGGTCCTCACTGTGGCCCCCCATCGAGAAGGTTCTGGGTGGAGCCCCGGCTGGAGCATGGGGTCTTTCTGGGTGAGTCTGCATGTTCTCCCTGTTCCTGCTGGGTTCTCTCTGGTACTCTAGCTTCCTCCACAGTCCAAAGACATCAAGAGGGACCAGGTTAATCCAGACTCTAAATTGACCGTAGGCGTGGCTGGGAGAGCCAATGGTTGTCTGTCTCTATGTGTTGGCCCTGACATGGACTGGTGACCTGTCCAGGGGGAAGGCTGCTGGGATAGGCTCCACCCCCACCACCCTGAACAGGAGAAGAGGGGGAACATGGATGGAGGGAGGGAGGGATGATGGATGGATGGAGGGAGGGAAGGATGGATGGATGGATGAATGATGGATGGATGGAGGGATGGATGATGGATGGATGTAGGGATGATGGATGGATGGAAATCTCATGTTGATTTAAAGTGATTTTCTTTTCAGTAACATTAAATGTTTATCGCTGAGTTTGTCAAAACCATAAACAATTAGATTAAACAGTTTGTATTCATGTTTTATAGAAAAATACAAAATATAATATCCTATTCCGTGTGCAATTTGAGAGAAGGAGTGTTACGCCTATTTACACCTTTATTTGAATCGAAATAAAAGAGATTTTCTGCCTAAACAAAGTCAAACACAAACTGACGTCACCTCTGATGGTGAGCAGGTGACTGGACTGGGTGGAGCCTGATGGTGGACATGAATGTCACATTGCATTAATGTACGTGAGTTCAAACCATGCTGCTCCACTGACGACCCCCCAGCACGCCACAGCTGTGTCTGTAACATCAGTGTGCTGTGTCTCTGCGATACAGGACAGTACTGCACCCACCACAGTACTCTGGAGGGACATCAGTGGTCCACTGTCTCAAGATGGACGGAGGTGGTGGATGTCCACCATTATGCCCCCCCCCAGTATCTTAACTGGCGAGCACGCCACGCATCATGATTCAATCGTCATGATAGGATTTTATGACGATGTTCTGATACAATGTGATATGACGGCAGACATAACTGAACATTTCATCGACATCAAGCAATCATCGACTTAGTCGAGGAGCTAATGAGCCCTGCAGCGACCTCTCAGGAGCCGAGGTGGATCAGGGGTGAAACACACACACACACACACACACACACACACACACACACACACACACACACACACACACAGTCCTGCTCTCGCAGTGTGTAGTCCTGCGTAAAGCTTGACAGCATGCTAACATCCAAAAACTCCTCCAATATGACACAAGGCTCGTCTTTTTCGTATTTTACAGTCTCGATGTATTTATAGTCATAGTAAAACTGAAATATTACACAGAGAATATAACAGATAAGTTGAAACACGTCAACATTTACAGTGACAGCAAATGTAACCTATCACACCATCTTCATCCACAACTGGACTGAGCTCTTTGAGTGTGTTTTGCCTCATACATGTCTTTTAACCCTCCTCAATATATCTAAATTCCTCCTGGACAGAGCGAATGATGACAACTTTAGCCTGTGGAAGCTCCCTTATACTGGGTTTTAGCTTGAAACATTTCTATCCTCTCGCTTCTCCTTTGTCTACTTTTCCATTAAAGGATGTACAACATGCAGGAGTTTGGTGTAGGCTGAATAGCTGTGCTACAGCTTGAGCACTGTTCCAAGTGTTGAGGACCCAACTGGGACTCTGATGCCTTGGTTGCCAGCGTTATAACCTCAGGATGAATCTCGTCACCATTCTCAGGCTGCTGGAGTGTCAAGAGGCTGGCTCGGGGTCTCTCTGTAGTTTTGTGAGAACACATGAAGGCTGGGCCAGAGAACCTGTTGCTTTGCTGGAGTTTATCTGCTGGCGTAGGCCTGGTAGTGTGGTCTGCTGGTTCAGGTCCAAAGGGACATAATACCACTGGTTGTGGTGTGTGGATTCTCTAATTTGTGTTACTCGGTTGGAAACATACATATAGAACTGTCTTGTGGTGTCATGTATATAAGAACCCCGCTGTCCGTGGAAAAACAAGGTCTTTATCAACGTCCATCTCATCTCTGATCAACTCGTATACTTCCACAGCTGCACAGAGCTCCTGATGTGGAATGGCGCGGGCAGGATGAGGGGCCAATTTCAACTTCCCTATGACAAATACGACACGGTAGCATTCCTCCATGTCAGCAGGCCCCAGCCCCTATAGTGACTGTAGCTATAAGCAAGCTCCTTTCTTTGTGTTAATGACAGTGAGAATGGAATGTACCACCGCTGCGTCTGACGGTCTTCAAGAGCCTTCAATGAGTCTCCTTTTCTGGTGGTAGAGGAGCCTCCCACTCTCTTAGAGCAATGACAGATCTCAGACAAGTGCATTATGACTGAGCTACGAAGTCCAAGGGGTCAAGCAAATTGTTCAATATAGAAAACACGGCACTTTGTGTGAATGACTTCTCTTCATGGGTCACCAGATAAGTAAAGCTGTCCAGAAGAGTTCTAAAGGGAGAGGATCTGTTCCAAGGTCCAAGCCCTTTTGGTGCTTAGCGCAGTCCTCTGCTAGGAAAGCGTCCGTTACTTGGCTGTTGGTTGATAATTCTACAAATCAACAATTTCATGTGGCAGATGCTTTGGTCCAAAGTGATGGACAATACAAGCAAGTATTTAGACCGCAGGGAAAAACCTTAATAAGCGCAACAAAGAGCTTCAAGTTTGATTGTCCACAGGTGCTGCCATCCAGTGGCAGAAGAAGGGACAGTTTTTTGTTTATAATGCAACCACAACTGCCCACAACCAACAATTCCACATCAACAGTATCTTCAGTATCCTCCACTGTCAGTGCTGAGTGTTCACTCAGAGCCGGTCTCAGACCTTCTGACTCGTTCCACCCTGAGGACCAGGAGGAAGAGGCTCAGGTTTGACTGCCTCGTGCTCCCTGAACAGTTGAGCCTTCCGATGTCTTTTAAAGGTAAAAGGGGACTCTGAGGGTCGTATGGAGTTTGGAAGTTCATGAGGGGTTCCAGGGAGGCAGGAGTCGTTCCTGTGACTGCTTTGTAAGCCAGAAGAAGAGATCTAAATTTGATTCGAGAAGCCAGTGAGGAGACGTTCACAGCAGGGTGCTGCTTCTGGATCGTTCACTGAAATGGCTTTAAGTGAATCTCATCTGTGGCATACATCTAATCACGAGCCAGCCGATGGGAGACATTTCCCGTCTCTACCTCTTGGGGACGGCAGTATTCAACATTCACCCTCCTCTCACTGTCTCAGGGAAAAACGACATCAGTCAAACTACATGCTATCGTCAAGGCTCAAAGTCCCATTGAGTCCATGGTGTACGATGTCTTCAGATAGTGACTTGGAGGTGTCTGTGGTGGTGAGAAAAATAGAGTTTTGATACCACTGATCAAGAACTGTCTGAAAGAATCTGGTGTTGGAGGAATGCTCTGCTGGGAACCATCACTATAAAAGCGGCTTTGGTGCCTTTAGGTTCCAGCCTCTAGTTAGTGCCAAGCACTGTGGGTTTGACAAGCTGGACTCCTCACTGTGATTTGTAGGTGAGAGTGTCTCCTTTAAGGAGGTTGATTTATTGTTTTTAGATGGAAGAGAAGATTGTTGGTGTTAGTGGAAGCTGGGTACCAGTCACCAGCGTCCCCCCCGTGACTTTGTTCCGGTTCATTGGGAGGCCAAACTTCAATAAATATTCCAACTGTTCCTGAGAGTAAAATTCTGCATGGAGCACTACAATATCAACAAGGCCCAGCAATTGACGCCACATGTATCTTAGAGGTCAGCTGGTCATCAAGCATGACACCCAGATTTGTGGCAGAGTTTGTGGGCACGAGTAGACTTGAATCTGTGGTTGAACACAGGGACACGCTGGGAAGACAATGAGCTCAGTTTTGGACAGATTTAGTAGAAGGTGGCATTCTTTTATCCATGTGGAGACACCAGCCAGACACACTGATATCTGAGCTGAGACAGACATGTCCTCAGGTGGAGGAGACAAGAGGAGCTGAGTGTTTCAGTATAGCAGTGGTAGGAGAAGCCATGTGAGCTGATTATAGCACCAAGTAAGGTGGTGTTTAAGGAGAAAAGCAAGGAACCAAGGACTGACCCCTGGGGTACCGCTGTGAATAAGCCATGTGATTCAGACACTTCTCCCCACCATGACGCTCTGAAGGATAGGAGGTAGGACTTGAACCACAACAGCACCAATCCTGAGATGCTGAGTTCTGAGAGTGTGGAGAGGAGAGTCTGATGGTTCAGTGTCAAAGGAGCAGAAGGTCCAGCAGCAGGAGGACAGAGGACTGACCAGCAGCTCTAGTGGTTCTGTGGCTGACAGGAGTGCAGCTTCAGTGGACAGGTCAGGCCTAAAGCCAGGCTGATAGGAGTCAGGCAGGCTGTTCTTCTGATGATGCTCAGAAACTCTGTTGAAGACTGAATGCTCAAGTATTTTGGTGAGGAACGGCAGAAGTGGGACCAGCCTGCAACCTGGGCCGGGTTGAGCAGTGGTGACCAAGCTGCTTCAAAGCAGTGGGGAAGACACCAGTTTCCAGGGAGGAGCTGACAATGAGTGTGACTGCAGGTTTGATTGTGGGCAAGATGGTCTGCAGGATGTTGGTGGGTACTGGATCAAGGGGACAGGCTGGAGGTTTTGAGTTCAGGAGAATTCTGGAGACCTCGACCTCACTCAGAGGAGCTGAAGAGCAGAGTGAGGTAGCAGGTTGGAGCAGACTGAGCTGGTCAGGCTCTGGTTGCTGATGGTGGCCACCTTCTCAGTGAAGGAGGAGGCAAACATGTAGGAGTCTGTCAGTGGAGGGCTGAGCAGCTGCAGCAGGGAGGAAGGGGTTCAACACCATAAAGAGTTTTCCTGAGTCAGAAGAAGCTCAGATCTCGTTCTGATAAAACACTCGCTTTGCATCAGATGAAGATGAAGATCAAGATAAAGGCAGGAAGTGAAGGATGCAAGTTGGTGACAGGGTGACGGTTCAGGCCTGAGTTCCTGAGCAGTCTGATGAAATACAGCAGGGCTTTTTACACTGCAGCAAAAGTGTTTGAGGACCAGCTCAGGCCAGATGTCACCTGCAGTCCCAGGAATCTGTGGCTGTCGGCTCCCTCCACCTCAGTCCCTTGGATGATGAGAGGCTGAATAGGGGCAGGGTTCTTCCTAGAGTCCACTACTGGTTCTTTTGTCTTGTCTGTGTTGACGATGAGGTCCCTGTGGACACGGCTGTCCTGTACCAGGCTCCTGTAACCTGACTCATCTCCCCCCTTGATGAAGCCCAGGATGGCGGTGTCCTGGGTGGAGTCATGTCAGTCGTGTGTAGAGTGTAAAGAGTTTGGGCCGAGGCAGCCGCCCTGTGGTGAAACTGTGCTGACTGTGAGCTCAGCAGACACCTGCCTTCCCATCCTCACCACCTGTGGTCTATCAGGCAGGAAGTCTAAAATCCTGTTGAAGGTGGGAGTTGGGACACCAAGGTCTGTCAGCTTCCTGGTCAGCTTGGCCGGGAGAGTTGAAGGCAGAGCTGTAGTCCAGGAAGAACATCCTGACATGTGTTCTGCTGCTGTCCAGGTGTTGTAGAGTGTGATGTGGGGCTACAGGGCTATGGCCACCGCGTCATCCACTCAGCGGTTGGCACGGTAGGCAAACTGGAGTGGGTCGACGTGTCAGGGACTGTGTGGTTTATGTGGGTGAGAAACAACTTTTCTAGGCACTTCATGGCGACTGGTGTGAGCGCCACTGGCCTGAAGCCATCCAGGGTGGATGAGTTTGGTTCTTTTGGTACTGGTATAATAATATCGGACTTACAGGTACAAGGGTTAGGTACAGATTGATGATGTCAGCGTACACACCAGCTAGTAGTTCCCCGCAGACCTTCAAGACTCCAGGATGGATCCATCTGGTCCCAAAGCCTTGTGGGGTTTACCTGCTTCAGAGCCTTCAGGACCTGAGTGTGTGTCACCTGAAAGGCAGTGTCTGTGGGCTCACAGGGGGTTTTTGAGGGGGTGTCTGTTCAGCCTATCAGACCTGGCATTGAAGGTATTGAGGCTGTCTGCAAGGGTGGTATCTTGGGGGTTCATCCATCTTATTTTCCAGAGATGAGACGTTTGCAAACAGTATGATTGGGAGAACTGGCCTCCTACGGCAAACCAAGCGCCGGAGCCTTTGTAGCGCTCCTCCCCGTCTGCCGCGTATCCACTTTGGGCTGTTGTCATCAAGAGAGCTCCCTGCTGGTTGGTGTGGCGTCGAGGCGATGTAGCATGTTAGCTCAGGGTAAGTGTCCAACATACTGGGGTCAAAAGACCAAAATCACTTACACTTAGTTTTAATAAGTTCACCCAATCATAGCTGATGTTTACGGACTGTTTGGTTGCCATAGTTGGCACTAGAGAGCGAGAAGACAGAGAAGAAGAAGCCATTTGACTCTAAAGAGCCCTGTGACGTCACGGCGCGCGCACGCGCGTGCATACACACACACACACACACACACACACACACACACACACACATACGCACAATGGAGTGCTATCTTCCAGAAAAGAGGGAAATGGCCATGTTGGAAATGTTGCAGGGAAGTAAATCATGTGACTTTGACCAAATTCACTGAAACCAGATTTGATTTGAGAAAAAAGTGAATACTTGTAGTAATTCAAGAAGAGTGTGAAAGTAATAAATGTGTTAAGATGTCATTAGATATAAAAAATAATCCCACCTGCGGTATTGTGTGGTCAAAGGGGGCGAGGCTTGTGTCACATGAAAGTGACACAAGCCAGGAGGAGAAACAGTCACAGCGAAAGAGAACCAGCTACAACACTGCATTTGAATGAATTCAGTTTGTTTTCCAGCACCTGGACGTGACACACTGAGGGGTCCTGTGTGGTCCCCTGAGGGGGCAGCCTGCTGCTGTCAAACATGATCGTCTCCACACGTGCAGCAGCAGCACATCATCACCTGCTCAGATTCTTGGCGTTCACTTGAAAACCATTTTAGAACAAATTCCCTCCAGCAGCCTGAAGCCTCCTCAGCGTGGGCTCCCAGGGGGCTCCAGCCCCAGCTTTGAGAGATGAGCAGCTTTCAAATATTCAGGTGAAAATTAGCACTAACAGATGTGAACTGATGGCTGGTGACATGCTGGGGATGTTTTCTGATCAGTCCCATAAGTTTTTAATTGGGAACTATTGATCAACTCCCTTTACTTAGTCTGCAGAAGAAACCACTGGACCTTTGATGCACTTGATTCCCCCACGATGGAGTCATCTCAATCATCTACATGTCTACACACACGTTTCCATCCCACTCGGTGATGTAGCACAACCAGCAGGTGAACGTCAGTGTGAGAGGTGATTCTGGACTGAAGCGCTGAGTCGACGGCTGCCAGCGTAACAGCAGTTATCACATGAACACGTGACGCTCATCAATTTTTGCTGCTTGTGGTGTGGCAGCGACAGGCTTCTCAGTAACACTGACACGTCAGCAGTACCAGCAGATAAGGCTCTGATGCCAGATATTTACTCTGTACGCAGTACATGTACACAGGTTTGTCTCTTTTTCTTGGCTCATTGTCTCATATCATGAAGAAACAAAGCAGTAAATATTCAAGTTACTGGCTTTTCCAGATGTTTACATGAGTTTTAAGTGTACATGGAATATATAAACCGTATCAACAGATTTTTTACATTGATAACATCACCATCTGTAGGCTGAAGGCCCAATCAGAGGCGTCGGCACAAACATCCAACATTCAGCATCGAAGGTGTGGATGAGCAAGTTGCTAAGTTACTAATCGGACAGCAGCCCTGACCACAGTACAGGGAAAATGTGAGTACTGCCTTTCACAGGACACTCTAGAGAGTTCAAATGCAGTAATATTCAATGCACTTTGAGTATCCCTCAGAAAACAAGTTTTATTGGTCTTCCCCTGAGTTCGTGGCTCTGTGACTGTGAGAAACTTGTTTCTCCACTGAGACGAGTCACACTTGGATGCTGTTTCCTTCATGTTGTAAAAACTGATAACACTGAATCACGTGGGTCAAGAACCGGAGCTCCGTCTACTCACTCTGGCCCTCGAACTTGCGGATGATGGTGTCCAGGAAGGTGTTCTGGGGCGCCACATGCCCTCGTCTCACCGGCATGGTTCCGACTGGCTGCTGAGCCTCCCTCGGCTCCGGTCGGTTGAAACCCGAACTGTTCCGATCTGCCTTGTACACAGAAGTTGTTTCCAGGATCTTTGCGTGTTGCGGGGTGCAAAAGTTCTGAGACAGAAGTGCGAGATTTCCTCTCCTCCTCCTCTCTCTCTCTCTCCACAGCTTTGCTACCCAGACCCGCCCATAACCCGAATCCTAGTCGCTGATTGGTCCTCCCAACAGGTGGGCTACCACCACATTTCTTCTAAAAGCACACTACTCCCAGAGGAGTAATAGTACAAGACATCATGGAGTACTACTGATCTTCATCCAGCACGACTGCCGTCCACAGACAGGAGGAGTGCTGGACGCTGGCGCGAGCCCCAGCAGCTCAGGAGCCATCAGGAGCCTCACCTTCACGTCACAAGGCTCGGCTCCATGTCTCATTTATTCCCCGTGTATGAACATGTAGACAGTGTATATACATGTGTGTATAGAGGCGCGCGCGCACACACGCACACACACACAAACACACGTGCAGGAGGGGAGCAGAGCCAGTGGTCACTAGAGCTGTGACGGGCTCAGCGAAACGTTCTTAACCAAAACCAACACAACAGCGGCATCGTGAGAGAACATGGAGCATCAGCTGCCCCCAGGGATGCAGCAGTACCAGCACCAGCAGCTTACAGCCCAGACATCCTGGAACTGCAGACATGAAATACTGCAATACACCATCAGAGGGCACTCTAGGAGCACAAATCGTTCCTGTGGTGACTGTCGTGTCAAGTGTGGTTCTCAGTGAGAGACCGAGACTGAGATCGCCACAAGCACACAGAGGGGCGTGGCAACTACAACACGCATGAGCAGAGAAAACTTCCACCATTGGAGATTTTCATGGTTTCAATTTAATGAGCACTTGAAATTAAAAGACTTTGACCAGACGTGGGATTTGAACCCTCAACCTTTGCTCCCATGAGATCCAGGCACTTCTAACCAGCTGACGTGAGACTTAAGGAGTTTTTCTGCTGTAACGTCTGGAGTGAGACGCTGTCAGTGTCTGAAATGAAAGAGTCACAAGGTCTGAAGTCTGAAAGGTAAATCGGAGGTTTTGGTTGGCTGAAAAATGAGGATCTCTGGAGAGATGGTTCGGCATTTGAGTCTCCTCCAGGGTTCCTGCTCACATCCCCAGAACCTCTCCATGGTTCCTGGTCCTGGGATTAGAAACAGGCGTCCGTTTATTGGGAAAAGGTTTTGAGAGACTGAAATTTCAGATTTGAGAGTTTGACAAGTAACTTCATCAATATTCAACAAGCCAGATGATGGCGCGAGGACCCGATGCACCCCTTAAAGAGAATATGAGATCAGATCAAATGAGATTAGATTAGATCAGATTAGGGGACTAGCCACAATAATTTGGGACTTGTTAGACCCTAGCCTGTGTTTAAAGTTCCAAAAGAACGTGTATCACCTGGTACACAGAGCTCAGAGCTATAAGTATACAGTACATATACTGTACATAAACACACACACACACTCTCTCACACACATACAATGTCTCACACACACACAGTCCAGCTTAATCTGGCCGTGAAACGTGGTTCACATTCATGTATCAAACATCACTTCTTACTGACTCCAGAATGCAGGAAGCACCAGCTACGCGTTTTTAGCTTGAAGCTAACAGAGGCTGACGGCTCGCGACAGCTAGATGGCCCAGAAGTAAAGTTCATGAACTCTCCAGGTCGTCTGGTGTCTCCAGGTCTTCTTAATCCAGATTCAGTACTCCACTACCGTTACCATGAAGGAGCGAGGGAGGGGGCTCAACTGAACGCTCCAGCTGGTCACAGCCAAGCGTTGGCCTACATGGGTCTGGTTCGTAGGTTCTTCAGTCCCAATAGCAGAGAAACACACGCTCATGGTGTCGATGACCTGCGCTGTAGAACCGATCCCTTCAGCCCGGCCCAACACGCCAAACACACAAGCAATACAAGACATGAGACGAAGGAGGCGTCAGTATTCACCGGTCCAGTTTACTCAACCAATCAGAACCTACGTCATGCAACTGCAGGAGGAGGAGCCACACAGCGTCGCTGGTGCTGAGAGGAAAACAGAGAAGAAGAAAGCAGGCGGTGCTGAAAACTGGAAATATCAGAAATGTCCAAGATGGAGCTTAGCGTGCTGGGCGACACGCAACCCATCCAGAAGAGAACCGGGCTTGATGGTTCATTAAGAACTCACTCCAAATACGTGTTTCCACTGTCGGAAAACTAAACCGGAAGCTTGCAGCTTCCCTGCCGCCGGCCGGCCGGGCCTCAGGCACCCGCAGCAGCCAAGGATGAGCTAAGACGGCTGGGTTTTGGCAACATTCAGGTGAGACTGATTTGAGCACATTTTAGATGCTTTGTGGGGTTTTGGAGGAGAAATGGAAAATCTAGTTCACAGTCTGGGCAGCAGGGGGCGTGGCTACTGCATATCTGCAGAAGAAGAAGTGAGTAGGGCGTGATCGGGATTTTCAAATATTTGTTAGATATTTAAAAGACCTGAAGAATCGTGTGACTATTCGTGGTCTGTTTTTTTATTTTAAAGTTTCTGGACCTTGAGGTGGATTTTAAGGAGTGGGAGGGGCAAGATGGCTGCCCCCGGCATGGCAGAGTTGATGTCACAGGATGCTGGCGAGGCTGGACCACTGACGATGATGTCATCACACTTAGTTACTGTTGTTTATCAGCCAAAGTCAGTCACTGAACAGCTCAGGGCTCTGAGGAACCCCAGATCCTCAGAGCTGCGGTCTAATGGATGAGCAACAGAACACAACACAACCCTGCCAGTTGCCAGGTAACGTAAGTACACCATGAAGCAGCAACGTCACTCAGACTGACTGTCATCAGTGCAGCAGCTTCCAGTTGTCAGTCGAACTGAAATATCCTCACTGAGTCGAGATGATGATGAAGGTTTTATTACACAGGGAAGATCATTCAGGTCCTGCTGGCGAGTGCTGGAGTTCAGGTTGACTTATGGTGCAAGTCTTCCTGTCCCCTGTGTCCCTTCAGAGCTGCCATTATCCTGAGGGCTTTTACGTGGGTGTTGGGTGCAGGGTCGCCCTCGAGTCCGTCCAGGCCTGTGTGTCCGACTGCAGCGGAGGAGGGGCAGGGTTTGGGGGTCTGGATCTCAGCTGGACTCGCTGGACTTGCCCAGAATTGTGTGCAGCTCTGGAGACATGAGGAACGGTTTCTCAGAGCTGCCATCGTTCCTCTCCAAGTCATCACCTGATTGAAGAAGAAGAAGAGGAGGAGTAGAAGAAGAAGAGGAGGAGTAGAAGAAGAGGAGGAGTAGAAGAAGAAGAAGAGTAGAAGAAGTAGTGAAAGTGAACTTGTGAGCTGTTGTGCTGCTTGTGTGCACTTTTTTTGATTTCTGTGTTGTACCTACAGAAGCAGAGGAAAAAGGTGTCGACACACGTGGCGTAGACACTGAAGAAACAATGAGCGATCAGATAGGCCCCGCCCACCACCGTCTGATGGCGATACAGCAGTTAGAGAACAAGAACGCTTACATGTCCTGACAGTTGGAAGCGTTTGAAAAAAGAAAATTTGATACATGAAAGATATAATTTTTATACATGCTGCCTCAAAAGGTCACTGTGACATGATTAGTGTGTGTGTGTGTGTGTGTGTGTGTGTGTGTGTGTGTGTGCGCACTGACCAATAGTGGGACCCAGTAGTAGTTGAGATTAGGAGCTTCTTCCTGGATAACAGGGATTTTTCTTGAGAAGAACAGGAATGCAATCAACCCTGACACACACACACACACACACACACACACACACACACACACACACACACACACACACACACACACACACATCCTGTTTATTCAAAAGTCACATCAAAGTGATCATCATATCAATAACCAATGTGTCTTTTACCAACTCCTCCTGCAATCAGCACTTTACCCAGAAACAACAGAAAGTCTGTCACTCTGTCCAGAACGGCAACCCTGTACAGGACACACACACACACACACACACACACACACACACACACACACACACACACACACACAAAACAGGTAAGGACTGGAACACAAGATGCTGTCCTGCTGGATTTGCTTCTAATGTCAGCAGCTGTGACCCGGCTCCTTGATGACGTCCTGGAATACTTCAACAGGACTTGTACTTTCCCTCTCCAGTACTCACAGAGGAGCTCTAGTTCCTTCTGAGTACTCCAGCGGTCAGAGGAAGCAGCTGAAACGGGAATGAGTACTGATTCTGTGTCCGTCGAGCCACTGCGGTACTCTACCGAGGGCAGCGCTGCTATCACAGTTAGTTAATGTTGCTGGGATCACTATGCTGGTCAGCATGTAAATGTTCTGACCCGCTAGAACCCCCTCTCAGCCTTACTGACCCTCCTACTCTTTCTCTCTAAATCCAGGTCAGAGTCCCGCAGCGCTGGAGGATGTGGTCACTAGCTGAGTGTTGAGGCTGCTGACCGACATGACATGGAGACACAGGAAGAGTCCACCGGGACCTACCTGACCACGTTCCTCATCAGGAGGAGGAAGGCCTCTCTGGCTGAGGTACAGAAGTTTTTACCATAGATCGCCACCTAGTGGACAAGAGACGGGCAATCACATGATGTACTGCCCTCAGTGTTCAGAAACTGTTTCGAATTTTAGGAGTAGGATTAGGATTTTTCGTGGCACTAACAAACGCTGCTTCTGCTCACCATGATGTAAGCGTTTCGGTTCATGTATCGTATGAATTTCTCCAAACACCAGAAGCAGCATCTCAGGCAGCACAGGAGGAACCTGGACAGGCTGTTGTCCACACCTTAACACACATGAACACCATGAGCCGGAGGGCACAAACTCCAGCAGCGTCTGAGTGTCTGCAGCTGACAACCTTTAAGTTTCTGCTCCAGGTATTCCAGGACGATCCGGACAAACTGGGCCACCGACAGAACCAGAGCTCCAAACGCCAAAGACCCCGTGTGATACCTGGGGAACACATGTTACTGTCTCTGGTTCTGCACGGAAGGAAAGCTTTATCATTTCTAGGAGCAAGATGACTCATTTTTGATGCTTTCAGCAGGCGTTTGAAGGGAGCATTGAAATCCACGTCTATAAATGAGCTGCAGTCAGAGTGAAGTCACCGAGTGTCTCTGCGGGACAAACGGTAAAATACAGTGACACAGAAACTGTGGCCAGTACAAACCTCCCCAAATCACAAAATACGACCAGGAATAAAACACAGATGAAGGACACAAGAAACCAGAGAGTAGAGTGTTAGTACACCTACAACACCTGATGGTATTCAGTCATGAGTACAGGCATTTTTCCACTAAGCTCTGCCTCTGAACTGCCTCCTTGACTCCTCTGTGTGGGTGTAGTTTAGCGTTCCCAGCCGGGGCAGTGGGCCCGTCGTACGCCGCCCACACAAGGAGATGTGGGGGGCCTTGTTTTTTGTTCCAGGACTTGATATTTGCAGCAGCCAACAGGACCACAGAGGGTACGGCACAACCACAACCACAACCACAACCACAACAGGTTACCAACACATGAGCAGATTCCCATGGAGCTGCCTCGGACCACAAGCTACATCAGTGGCATATGAAGGGCAAAACGACGTGTCCTGACCTGATCGCCCTGCTGAAGGATGAGAACAGCGGACAGGGAGGGACATCCTGAGGCTTCCTCCTGGCCCAGTAGTAGCTGGCAAATGTCCCGGCCAGAGTGCATTGCTCCAGGGCCAAGCAGAAGTTGACCATCCAGAGAAAGATCAGCAGGTTGGCGAGCTGCAGCAGGAAGAGGTGATGGTGGTAGAATGTCTCGCCACCGTAGAAGGCAAACAGACACTGCGAGCCCAGGCAGGACTCTGTCCTGGAGACGTTGCTTAGGGAGAAATTCTGAGCAGTGAGGGAAGAAACGGGAGAGTACAGCTTAAGATTTACGAAATGTACCAAAACCAGCATCAAGAAACAGTCTGAACGGTGGTTAAGTCAACACAACTTTGTTCTGTTCATTGTTTTATTTCATGTCACAATTCAATCAAAACAGTTGATAACGAAAAAAAGGTAGAAACAAAAGCAGGATTGAAGAACGAATGCTCTGAATTAACCCATGGAAATTCAGCTTTAGCTGGTGGGCTAACGGTAACGTGCTAACGGTTCAACCTGTCAGTGATCTGTGATCAAAACATGCAGGAAATGAAGTACCTGAGGGACGCAGGTGCTGTTGGTATAGGGACAGTTCACATCAGGGGACATCACTTTGTAGACAGCTTCACCTGAGGACGCCAGGTAACTGGTTGATGGTGCTGGTTAAAGACAAACTAGCTCAAATCTTTGACTGGAGCTGCTCAAATCTAAAATCCATCCATCCATCCATTGTCTTCCACTTATTCCTATTAAGGGTCGCGGGGTGGGGGTGGAGAGGCGGGGGTTCTGGAGTACCAGAGAGAACCCACACAGGCACAGGGAGAACATGCAGACTCCACACAGAAAGATCCTGTGCCCGAGCCGGGACTCGAACCCAGAACCTTCTTGCTGTGAGGCGACAGTGCTGAACACTGCACCACCGTGCCACCTAAATATAAAATCCATTTATTATTTTGAATTATTGTGTTTAATTCTGTGGCTGCTGTTGTAGAATCAGAAATAGATGTTTTACTATCAGCGTGAATCTCAGCTCTAACATGGACGTATCAACAGTGCGTTCCTCTCTATTCTGCCGCCATGTGCGATGTGTGTGAAGGATACACAGCAGTCACAGCCCAGTAAGAGAAGCACAGCGTCAGCAGGAGGAAGGTGAAGATGGGATAGACGAGAGTGGACATCATGTGACCAATGGCCCTGCAACCAGAGACGGACCGTGAAAACCAGGAAGCAGAAAACTTCTATATCTATATTGTAATGACTTTTCAACCACGTCGTTTTAAACACTTCCATTGGCGTTCTTACTTGCTGGCCTCCCTGAGCAGCGCGATGGCCACCTTGACTCTTCTCCTCAGAAAGATGAGCATCAACAAGATGGAAGCTTCTGTCACTCCAAGGGACGCCACTGAGAATCGCCGCAACACAGAACCTGTCAAGGTGGGCTCACACACACTTGGGAGTGTTTGGTAGTGTCTCAAAAATAATATACTCCAAAAATAATCATATATACCACAAAAATAAACATATACACCACAAAAATAATCATATATACCACAAAATAATCATATACACAACAAAAATAATCATATATACATACTACAAAAATAATCATATGTACTACAAAAACAATTATATACACTACAAAAATAATGATATATACTACTTAAATAATGATATATACAACAAAAATAATCATATATACTACAAAAACAATCATTTGTATTTCAAAAATATGACAAAAATAGGGCTGCACGGTGGTGCAGTAGTTAGCACTGTGGCCTCACAGCAAGAAGGTTCCAGGTTCGAGTCCTGGCTCGGGCGTGGGATCTTTCTGTGTGGAGTCTCCATGTTCTCCCTGTTCCTGTGTGGGTTCTCTCCGGTACTCCAGCTTCCTCCCACAGTCCAAAGACATCAATTTGGGGACTAGGCTGATTGATACTCTAAATTTTTTGACCTTCATTTTTGGACCTAAACACCACAGGGACACACTCTTGAATCGGATCTCTACTCTAGATGGCATCACCCTAACTTCGAGTACAACTGCAAGGAACCTTGGGGTCATTTTTGACCAGGACCTTTCCTTCAGCTCCCACATAAAGCATGTGACTAGGACCGCCTTCTTCCATCTGCGAAGTATCGCTAAGATCAGGAATATCCTTTCCCAGAGTGATGCTGAAAAACTGGTGCATGCATTTATCACTTCTCGGCTGGACCACTGCAACTCTCTCCTGTCAGGATGTCCTAAATGCTCTCTAAAGAGTCTCCAGCTGGTCCAGAACGCTGCAGCGAGGGTTTTGATGGGAGTTAGAAGAGAGAACACATCTCTCCACTTTAGCTTCTCTCCTTCCTGTAGGATCTAGAATCCTTCTGCTGACTCATCAGGCTCTCAATGATGAAGCTCCATCCTATTTGAAAGAACTCATTAGTCCCTTCTGTCCGACCAGAGCACTCCGCTCCCAGAATGCAGGTCTTTTAGTGACTCCCAGTATCAATAAAAACAGACTGGGAGGTAGAGCCTTCAGGTACCGGGCTCCTTTACTGTGGAACCAGCTCTCTCCATGGGTCAGAGAGGCAGACACTTTAACTACGTTTAAGTCCAGGCTTAAGACCTTCCTCGATGACAGAGCCTTCAGTTAGGACTGGTTCAGGTAGCTCTGAACCATTGATAGCTATGCTGCTATAGGCTTAGACTGCTGGGTGACACATCAGGTTACATGGAGCCCTTCCCTCCTCTCCTCTCCTCTCCCCCTCTCTCCTCCTCTCCTCCCTGCACATTTTTGGAACTGTCATTACCACTACTTGTTGCACTTTGTAGTTTGGCCTTGGTGTCTCGCAGTCTCTCTGTGTTTCCACAGATCCACCAGAGCCCCGCCTGCATCGCCCCCCCCCCCCCCCCTTATTCCCTGGCGACCTGTCCAGGGTGAACCCCGCCTCTCGGCCGTTGACGCTGGGATAGGCTCCAGCCCCCCCCCGTGACCCTTACTAGTAAGGAATAAGCGGAAGATGACGATGGATGGATGACAAAAATAATCAATATTCATTGATTAGTCATCACCAAAACCATCAGCGATGATTATCACACAGACGTCCTCAGCATGACCGTGTTGACTGATATTAAAGAACTTTTCGCCATTTCCTTTTGTTTAGTAGAAAATACTTTTATTTAATTTTGTCAACATTTCTGAGGAGAGCTGCCCAAAGTAGAGGCTCAACCCCAAAAAAAGGCCTAATAATAAATTATTAAGTTACATTTGTTTAATAAAAACAAATAGGTTTAGAACAATTATACTAAGGGCCAGCAGGGCTCAGAGGTAGAGTGGCTGTCTAGCAACCGAAGGGTCGCTGGTTCAATCTCCACTTCCCCCAGTGACCATGTCCAAGTGTCCTTGAGCAAGATACTGAACCCCTAATTGCTCCTGATGGCCCTGTGATGGACTGGTGACCCGTCCAGGGTGAACCTGCCTCTCACACTATGCCAGCTGGGGTCGCTGTTGTCCTGTTACAGCTTGCAGGGAAGTGTAGACCAGCTGGACGAGGGAGTCTGTTTCTGAGTTTTAAACTCAGAATTCTCTGACTTTTCAACTTAGACAGTAACAAGCAACTACTACTATTATTTTAGCCCACAATTACGAATCAATATAAGCACATGGATTTCTGCATTTGTGTCTCTTTAGATGATGCCTTTGTTCATCAGGACTGATGCTGGTTTATCGCTGCTGACATCAACATTCGGGGTACAGAAGGACACAAGACCACGGACCACTGCATTACTGATCCTCACAGTGTGGATCTGAAGTACCCCTGGGGAGGCCTGCGTTCTTCCACCGTGGAGGAGTTCCTTCATCAAAAAGACGTTTGCAAAGAGTTTAAATCTCTGACGTCTACCTCCTTCCAGCTGGTCCTTTAGTCTCCAGTGGCCCTCACAGGCTGCTGAACAACAAATTACAGGAACAGCACCTATGCAGGACTTTGATCTCTCACCTCAGACTGAGGTCACTCACACAACAACAAGAGTGAGTCCATCACATTCTGCTCGGGGTTTCCTCCTTCCATAGCCCTCCAGGGCCCACGGCAGGCTGGGGGTTGTAGGTTGTGTGTTGTGTGCTGTATGTTGTATGTTGTAAGGTGTGTGCAGTATGTTGTGAGTTGCAAGGTGTGTGTTGTGTGTTGTATGTTGTAAGGTGTGTGTTGTACGTTGTGTGTTGTATGTTGTGTGTTGTATGGTGTGTGTTGTATGGTGTAAGGTGTGTTGTATGTTGTAAGGTGTGTTGTATGGTGTGTGTTGTGTGTATCCTATGCCATCTTGGCAGCGTGTCCTTACGTTTGCTACAGAAGCTGTCTGTGATTGTGAATGACATCAGAGGACAAACACACCAGGAAAGACTTGGACCTGCCACCATTTAAAGCGGCGGCCATGAGACTTTTCTGAATGACAGCATCTGACACAGCGATGACATCACACACTTACACAGAACCATCCAGGTTTGGCGGAGTTGCAGGTAGACGTGGAGATCCGTCTGCAGGCCCACTTCTACCAGGGCCACATCAGAGCCCGGTGTGTGTCTGAGCTGGGACAACTCCAAAGAGCAGTACCACATACCTACGCACACACACACACACACACACACACACACGTATTTATTGGAAAGCAAATGCGAAGCGTCCGTATGTGTTTGAGGCTCTGTGCTCACCGTAGGACAGCAGCAGGAGGACGGCAGCGAGGGTCGCCCACAGCAGGAGCCCAGCTGTGAACCTGAGCAGCAGGATGAAGACCAGGCTAACAGCCAAGGATATCAGAAGACCTCTGGGACACACACACACACACACACACACACACACACACACACACACACACACACACACACACACACACACACACCATGTACTACCAGAGTAAACACACACGTGATGTCACACCTGGTTAAACACAGAAACTCGTCAGGTCAGTTGAACCTCACTTCATGTGAACAGGATGAGTTGTTGCCAAGACCTGAAACACTCAGAAGTGTGAAACTGCGTTGATAACGCTGGCGTTGGGGGAGTTATCAACGTTCTTTAAGACCCTTTCATCTTCAGTGCATCAACCTTATTTGCTAAAGCAGCAAGGTGACACTGAGCAGTTGGGAGTTCTCCTCGTCCTGTTCCACATGCAGCCGGACCGCGAAGGAGCTTGAGAACCTTTCTCCTTTATATGCGCAGAGTTTTGTCACACGTAGGCTAAAAGCCTCAGAGGAGCTGGAAAATTTGGTTCTCATTTCAGTCATTTTTGAAACAGCACCACCTAGTGATGGATTGACAGAAATTCAGTACAGAGGTCTAGAACAACATGTAAATTCAGTCCAACTTCCATGTTACATCCAGCAGCCCACCGGAGCTCGGACGCCCTCGGGAGTCATCGTTCACCAGAATTCATTTCCCTACAACGGCCGTCACAGGACCAGCATCTGACCTCGAAAACTCACACAGGCAGATATCCACTACAGCAGGGGTGGGCAACCATGTGCCATGGAGGGCCGTGTGTGTGCAGGTGTTCCTTCCAACCCAACACTTTAACAGGTGATTCCACTCATTAACACACCTTCAGCCACAGAAGAGTGTTAATCAGTGGAATCACCTGTTAAAGTGTTGGGTTGGAAGGAACACCTGCACACACACGGCCCTCCATGGCACATGGTTCCCACCCCTGCACTACACTGTGTGTGCGTGTGTGTGTGTGTAGTTACATGAGTATCCATTTCCATGATTTGTTATAATCCTCCACGATCTTCCAGGCCAGCTCCTTCGTGTCCACTAGTCCTGTTATACTTCTGGAATTAAGAGAGGAAAGCAACTGCTGATAAATTGACACAGTTACGGAAAGAAAGAGGGAGACAGAAACAAACTGGTTCCAGTCATCAATGACACACACATACTTGGTGGCATCCTGGAGTTCGGTGACGCTGCGGGCCGTTTCCAGGGCGTCTGTGAACCTCGTCCTGTTAGCCACGGTCACCGTCCCATTGAGAGTGATGAGGTCTGGTAGACACCTCTGAAGGACTGGCGCGCATACACACACACACGCACGCACGCACACACGCACACACACACACACACACGCGCACACACACAGACTGAATTGTATGCAGAATTAAAAATGCTAAATCCTAACCCTGTCATGAGGTCACGCTGATGTGGCTCCTAACAAGCGAAGGTGCGTCACGCTTACATGGTCTACTTGGTACAATCATGGAGGGACAGTCCTCGTCGCGCAGCACCTGAGAAACTGGCTGTGAAAGAGCGAGCAGAAGAGACACGTGTGCACAGGTCAGAGAGGGTTGTCCACTAGAGGGAGACACAGGAGTGATTTACACTTGACTCATCCCACAAAGACCAGTCCTGCCCTGACCCAGTCCCGTGACCCGTCCCAGTCCTGCCCTGTCCCAGTCCCCTGACCCGTCCCAGTCCTGCCGTCCCAGTCCTGTGAACCGTCCCAGTCCGTGACCCCTCAGTAACAAGTCCAGCACATTACAGAAGCACAGGTGTCTGTGCTGGTGGTGGATGGAAGATTGCTGACTCGTCTTATTTTAGCTCAGCGGCGTCCATGTCTGCATCACCAGATTCACTCCTCACATGTTGCTGTTGACTTCTGCTGCTCTGGGTTTGTGTCTCAGATGTTCTAGTGATTTCACACCATTGAAGGTCACAGTAAGAACACGCAGACAGACGTGAATGTTCATCTGTGTGTGTGCACCCAGCAGCCTGGTACCTTGTCAGGGTTGTTAAAGCCGGGTTTACAGAAGCGTCTGTAGTACTGCCAATAGGTGGCGCTCAGTCTGTGCTGCAGCTGCATCTCAGTGTAGGTGGCAAACCTGTCGGGGCACTCAGACACACACATCTGGGACAAACAGGCTCACAGTCCTTAATCTCTCAAGTGAAAATATTCATACGTGTATAATCCACTAACACTTGAATCAGAGATTAAAACCAACAAATACTACACTTCCAGTTGGCCGCTAATGCGACCCAGCACAGATGAGAGCGAGGGAGTGGGTTCAACTGAATGAGCCAGCTGGTCACACATGGCGCAGCTAAGAGGCTAACTGAGATGCTGACTCAAATCAAAAAATGTCTTTGTGGATTACTGAGCATAAAGCTGGATTAAGAAGATGTGGATTATTAGCCATTAGCTTCAAGCATACATGAGTTTAGAGCACTAATGAGCATCGGCACTGCTGTGGAGTTTTATGGGAAAAGAAAAACACACCAACAAGACAAAGAGGAGAGAGTAGCAAGAATGAGTCTGCTGACGTGACGGGAGGATGAGGCCAGGACGAGTTCTACCTGAGTTGTGGGGCACTGAAGGTTGATGAGAATAGCAGGGTTGGCACATTTCAAGATGTTGAAGTAGAACAGAACGGACTTCTTTCTGCAACAAGAGGACAACACACTGGTCACAAAATGTTTCAGATCCCAGACATATTCATCCAAAAGCAGTGAGGTTAGCTGGCAGCTAGTTAGCATGAATCATTAGCATACCTGTGTAGCATGTGGACCAAACTGAACCTGGAGCAGCAGATTTTCTCTTTAAACAACAGAATTCTGGTTTACAGTGTGGGTTCAACCTGCACCTCCACTGGGAAAGGCTCAAATGTGTGTCTGGTGTCATGTGACATCAGGTGGGCTTCTAGCTGGTCCTGATTGATAGGTGACCGTAGCAGTGTTTCCTGTGTGAGAGGGTTTACTGGCCTTCACCTACGGAGTGTGATTCTGACTCACGCATTCAAAGTCCCCTTCTGACCACAAAACTGCCCGTAACTGTCCATGGGGTGGAGCACCTTCCTGGGGTCACCATGTAACCAGGCTGGACAGACACAGAATATTTCAGCGTGAACAACACGTATGTTCCCAGCTCCCGTTTCACAAGCTCAGCTACAAGGTCCAAGACATATTTTATACACAACTAGGGTTTCTCTCTCAAGTTGTGATGATAAATTCGTTGACATCTCTGTTAGTGAGCCCTTCCTTTGCCAGGACAGGCCCCCACCTGACAGGCGTGGCCTATCAGCAGCCTTGGACTGGTCACATGCCCCTCAGACATGTGGTGTCATTGCACAGCATGGTGATGAAGAGGTCACGAGCTTGGAACGAGCGCACACTTGCTGCAGGAGCTGTTGCCCATCAATGGAATGATCGTTTCACAACCATCAACCATCTCTGACATCACAAAAATCTGGTGGTAAACCTGCCTGGCCTCACCCCTGCAGGTCACATGGACTACAGGGTCACGTGTCTCACCAGTATAGGCTAAGATGGCGCAGCTCACAAGTAACTGAGTCTCACTGGGGAAGAGAAGTCGTTGTTGTTGAACACCTAAGGTCTAGCTGTGTGTGTGTGTGTGTGTGTGTGTGTGTGTGTGTGTGTGTGTGCGCGAGCGCAGGTGCGTGGACTCACCCACTATCCCGAGGGTGATATACAAGAGGATGACAATGGTGAAGATCAAGCAGCATAAGACATCAGTGCAGCTTCTATAGAAAAGAAAATAATGGATATGACAAAAGTAAGTTTGACAGGAGCGCCAGCAAACGTGTAACGATGACGACTGTGGTCAACGTTGGGCTTCAGAGGTGAGCGACCTCGCCATAAAGACGTGATGAGGGAGGGGACGATGAAGGAGGAAGAGACGAATGCCAGCAGACCCTTTCACAGACCTGAACAACAGATCTGGACCAGAACCCAACATGGACCGACGACGGTTTGTAATGTGCTGTATTTATGAATGCAGCTGGTTGTGTAGCGTTCTGTGTGTTTGTGTTGTGGCTGTGCTGGACCGCGTTCCACTGCTTATGAATCGCCTCTGGTTCATTTATTCTCTCAAAAGTTGCGACATTTCCAGTTTCAGCGACTCACAACTGAAGGAGTGAGAGAGAAATGAGCTGTTAAAGCTGCTGGTTGAAACCACATCACGAGAGACGAGAAGCCGTGTTCTCCAGCAGCGTCTCCAGCCCACGTGCCTCCACATGCTGACCTGAGCTCAGTGGGAGACTGACAGTGTTCAGCCTACGCAGAGCTGGACCGAGCCAAACGGGCCGGTTCAGGTGCAGCCATGCAGAACCACACTTTAATCCTACACTTGTTAAATCAAAGATCTTCTTTTTCCAACCTCTTCTTCAACTGCAAACATTCAAGGTCCGACCATGATCGCATACTGAGTGGAGCCGAGCCGCCCTGCTGGGCCACGGTGCTCAGGCCGACGGGTCGCTGCTGCTAGGTGTGATTCTGGGACAGAATTCCGAAGGATCTGAGTCCCAGCACAACGTAATTTCACCCTCAAGAGGTCAGCGAGGTCACATTTCTCATGGTGGGTCCCACTGGACAGGTGCCAGCGAGAGCAGAGCTTCCTGTGTAGCAGAGCTGGAGGCAGTTACCTCCTGGGGACTGGACCTCTGAAGGAGGGATCGAACTGATGGGGATCTCCTGCAGGAGACAAAGACAAGAAAGACTCTGTTGATGCCATCAGAAACGGATCCAGCCAGCACCTGCAGGGAGGAGATCGCTGAGGAGGAGGTGAGGATGAGGAGGTGAGGATGAGGAGGTGGTTGAGCTGATGAGGAGGTGGTTGAGCTGATGAGGAGGTGGTTGAGCTGATGAGGAGGTGAGGATGAGGAGGTGGTTGAGCTGATGAGGAGGTGAGGATGAGGAGGTGAGGATGAGGAGGTGGTTGAGCTGATGAGGAGGTGAGGATGAGGAGGTGAGGATGAGGAGGTGGTTGAGCTGATGAGGAGGTGAGGATGAGGAGGTGGTTGAGCTGATGAGGAGGTGAGGATGAGGAGGTAAGGATGAGGAGGTGGTTGAGCTGATGAGGAGGTGAGGATGAGGAGGTGAGGATGATGAGGTGGTTGAGCTGATGAGGAGGTGAGGATGAGGAAGTGGTTGAGCTGATGAGGAGGTGAGGATGAGGAAGTGGTTGAGCTGATGAGGAGGTGAGGATGAGGAGGTGGGGATGAGGAGGTGAGGATGAGGAGGTGGTTGAGCTGATGAGGAGGTGAGGATGAGGAGGTGAGGATGAGGAGGTGGTTGAGCTGATGAGGAGGTGGGGATGAGGAGCTGAGGATGAGGAGGTGGTTGAGCTGATGAGGAGGTGAGGATGAGGAAGTGGTTGAGCTGATGAGGAGGTGAGGATGAGGAGGTGGGGATGAGGAGGTGAGGATGAGGAGGTGAAGATGAGGAGGTGGTTGAGCTGATGAGGAGGTGGGGATGAGGAGCTGAGGATGAGGAGGTGGTTGAGCTGATGAGGAGGTGAGGATGAGGAGCTGAGGATGAGGAGGTGAGGATGAGGAGCTGAGGATGAGGAGGTGGTTGAGCTGATGAGGAGGTGAGGATGAGGAGCTGAGGATGAGGAGCTGAGGATGAGGAGGTGAGGATGAGGAGGTGGGGATGAGGAGGTGGGGATTATTTCACATCTTAAACCCATCAAGAAAACTTGGAGCCACAGAGATGACAAGTGATGAAATGGATTTATATACATCCCTCCCTCCATCATCCCTCCCTCCCTCCATCATCTCTCCCTCCCTCCATCATCTCTCCCTCCCTGGTGCTAAGCGCTAACAGGGTCAGTGAGCAGTCGGGGGACACAGTGGGTCTCTGGAGGGCTGACAGTCACGTAGCAGTTTCTCCTGCAGGACTCTGGTTCTGTTACACTGGAATGAGTTCATGTATGTGTGTTAGTGTGTATGTGAACATACATGAACGATGGGGTATACGTTAGTAGGTGTACATATATGTATATACAGTGTATGTTGGTATATATTTATACAATAGATATATTTTTCCTAGCTGCTTCTCTCAGGAGCGAGTTTCCTTTTCATCACTCTCTTAATTTCTCTCTCTCTCTCTCTCTCTCTCTCACACACACACACACACACACACACAGTCACAGCTTGCATGCATGTGTTTGTGGTTGGTGACATCATTGATTTAAAACTGTTACTGCCTTGTCCTTCCATATTTTGTTCTTTACTCTGAGTTTTTCTCATCAGTGCAGCTTCCCAACGTCTAACTGAGTGATCAGGGTTTCTTTCCCTCCACTCTCTCATTCCGTTCGTCTTTTCCAACTGTGCTCCGACGCCACCTCAACAGGTCCTGTCCAACCTACTGCTGCAGTTCGAACCACAGTTTCACTGACAACATTCTTCTTCTACTCCCACAAGCGGAGGTCATCAGGAGGTTTTTCCTGCATCTTTTTAAAAAGATTGTGCAGATAAGTTGCAGCAGGGTCAAAGTTGGGAGCAGCATCCACTGTGGTTCTGGACTGCTGAGCTCTGAGAAACCACACGAGGTCATAACTGAAATATTAAGGACTGGTTGTGTAATCAGACCAGGAATGGAAGCTTGCGTTCTTCAGGTGGTTGGTTTGTTGGTTCCATCCAAGACAAGAAAGAAGCTTCAGGTGTCGCAGCAGATCAGCGATGAAGACAATAAACAGGACTCCTACTGACAAGAAGTCACGACGACAGCAAGAAGAAGAGACAAGCAAAGCACAGAACACACGTAGCCACTGGCCAACCAATAAATACTGTACAAGTACCTCAAGTAGGAGTACCTCCTGAAGCAGAATAAGGAGGGCGGGGCAGACCACTACCGTGTATTTGTGACTATAATTAACCGCGTTCCAGTGACCGGCAGCAGCCATCAAGTTGGCCGTGCTGGAATTTGTCTAGGGATGACGAAGTACCAGCAAGTACAACTGGACTTCAGATACAGTCAGTAGTACTGTGTTTGGGCTCTGGCCCATACGTGACACTGCCTCCCGTACAAGAACGTCCCAGGGAACATGACCACCCTGCTTCCTGGTCCACTGTCACTGAGGTGAAGCCCAGCCTGGGACCACATTCCAGATTCAGGGTTCCAGGCTCCAGGTTGTAGAAAGATTTCCAGACCGTCACAGCAGCAGAAACGCCACCCCCCCCCCCCCCCCCCCACCGTAGGGTGCAACTGATTGCTCCACTGTTTTTGTGAAAGCTCTGTCTGCTAAACTGGATTTTTTCATATTTTCAGATTTATTTTAGTAGAAGTTAGAAAACCTGCAACCTTTACCTCCCAGTAACAGTCATGACATCACAAAATCGCTTGTGATGACATCACAAAATCGCTTGTGATGACATCACAAAATCGCTTGTGATGACATCACAAAATCGCTTGTGATGACATCACCAAATCGCTTGTGATGACATCACAAAATCGCTTGTGATGTCATTTAATCTCCATTTATAGGAATGACAGGAAACCAGGACCAGTCGGACGTCTCATCTGCTGGGTCTTTCTGAATAAGAACAGATTAGACATCTGCTGAAGAGCTGCTCCCATCTGAGCAGCCTCTGTCTGGTTTGATTGCTAATGCCTGAATAGTTGAGCCACGCCCCCTCTTCTCCAGAGCTCCAATCAGGAGCCACTTCCTGGTGATATAATAAAATAATAAAATCAAGAATAAATAGAAGATGAATACTTACAACAGAAAATAGAAAGTATCAGAATAAATTTATATCACCAATTACATAAATCTAATTTAATGAACACATTACATTTGTTAAATAGAAAAATGTTGTTTATTGCTGGGTTTCTTAGTATATTCTTAAATTTACCTTCATTTTTTTGATAACTGATCTTTGATTATTTCATTTTTACTGAGTCATTAACTGTTTAACAAGGCCGTGGTAGACAAGCAACACACACACACACAAAAACACACACACACACAGACAGACTGGTATACTTTCCTCAGACCTGCTTCCTGTGGATGGTCATGTGACCCTGGTGGCTGCCTGAATGACCTCATCTAATAGCATTAGAGAGCAGTAAGACTCTCCTGAGATTATCTCCTCCTTCTGCTGCCTGAAATAGACTCCGTCTGTCCTGTACCAGCGCTAGCACCAGCGCCAGCACCAGCACCAGTACCAGTGCCAGTACCAGCACCAGTGCCAGTACCAGCACCAGCGCCAGTACCAGCACCAGCACCAGCACCAGTACCAGTACCAGCGCCAGTACCAGTCCCAGTACCAGTGCCAGTACCAGCACTAGCGCCAATACCAGTACCAGTACCAGTACCATTACCTGTACCAGGTACAGCACCAGTACCAGTACCAGTACCTGTACCAGGAACAGCAACAGTACCAGCACCGTCCTGGTTCCACTGGCTAAGCAACCACACTGCCTCCTCCTTCCTCTACCCGGACAGACTCCTCCCACACACTCAAACTCAATGGCGCAACATCACCAAGGATCACGGCGTCCCTTTGTATTTGTACCTCGTCTATCCAAGTACTCTGTTTAGAGGGTCTTCAAATCATCATGAGGAAGAATCAAATCTTCGTCCAGCCCTGAAGAGCTGTTGATACCTGGTCATATCGTCTGTTTCTGACTACACAACTTTCACGTCAGTGTCACAAACCAAGCACAGAACTCTGACCAGGCACTGGAATCGTGTGATTGACAGCCTGGTTATTGACCATGTGACTCCTAAACAGATGGAGAAGATGGACGTTTCAGCCTGTTTGACTTTGTGGTGAGGCGATGAAGAGAAGCAGGAAACACAACTGACTCCAACGTGTCAACACAATAAAAGGAGCCACCATCAGCACAACCACACCAGCCGCGGCGTCTGAACCCTCCAGTTCTGTCTTGGTCCTGAGTCCATACACATTCACATGCTGTACGTGGATGTACAAGCTGCGGTAACATTATGGGACAGATGAAGTACTTCTGCTGGTGAAAACACGTGAATTAGTTGCCAAACTATCATCTCCAGGGAAGTTTTACCTCCAGCACTGCTGATGTGAATGCTGGTCTGAGGCCAGTTTCAGGGAACCACGCTGATACTGAGCTGTCAGCGTCCTCAGCTATTAGACCTGCTGTAACTTTCACGTATACAAAGTATGAAGTACTTCATAATTAACGCGATATTGCTGTAATGTCACTACATTGCTACTCAATCACTTTTTTCACCACAAAGGTTTGTACTGTTACTAAAGCAGTTACTTGGATGTCCACAATCACTGCCAGTGAGAACTCTCCTCTCTCTCCATCCTGGTTGTTGGAGTTTTACTGTCGTAGTCCCAGTTCTGACCTGAGATCAGTGTCCTGCATCACTCATCCATTAGAGCTGTCACTCAGCTGCCAGTGTGTCAGGCACGTGTGTGATCATGTTTTCATGTGTTTGACCTCTTTGACTTAAATCTACCAAATCAGTTAAAGTCGAGGGGCTGAAGACCTCATGATATCATCATCATCATCATCCCCCCCACTGAGGATTTCACTAGTGACAAGTGACTGACTAGTTACATGTGACTAGTTACTGTGAGTAGTTACATGTGACTAGTTACTGTGACTACTTACATGTGACTAGTTACTGTGACAGGTTACTGTGACTACTTACATGTGACTACTTACTGTGACTAGTTACTGTGACTAATTACTGTGGCTAGTTACTGTGACGAATTACTGTTACAAGTTGCATGTGACTACTTACTGTGACTAGTTACATTCGACTAGTTACATGTGAGTAGTTACTGTGACTAGTTACATGTGAGTAGTTACTGTGACTAGATACATGTGACTAGTTACAAGTGAGTAGTTACTGTGAGTAGTTACTGTGAGTAGTTATATGTGAGTAGGTACTGTGACTAGTTACATGTGACTAGTTACTGTGACTAGATACATGTGAGTAGTTACATGTGACTAGTTATATGTGAGTAGTTTCTGTGAGTAGTTACATGTGAGTAGTTACTGTGAGTACTTACATGTGAGTAATTACTGGACAAGTTACTATGAGTAGTTACATGTGACAGGTTACTGTGACTAGATACATGTGACTAGTTACTGTGACTAGTTACATGTGACTAGTTGCATGTGAGTAGTTTCTGTGAGTAGTTACATGTGAGTAGTTACTGTGAGTAGTTACTCTGACTAGATACATGTGACTAGTTACAAGTGAGTGGTTACTGTGAGTAGTTACATGTGACAGGTTACTGTGACTAGTTACTGTGACTAGTTACATGTGAGTAGTTACTATGACAAGTTACTGAGTAGTTCCATGTGAACAAGTTACTGTGACTAGTTACATGTGACTAGTTACTGTGACTAGTTCAGGTGAACATCAGTCATCAAACCAGTGACAGCTCGTGTATCAGTTCTCTGATGCAGCAACACTCAAAGGTTCGTCCCCGCGGTGCAGGTCCGGGACCGGGTTCTAATCTTCTCTTGGTGACATCAGAATAAACATGAATGCGCCTTCTACACTGACAACTTCTGAAAACCTCAGCTGCTCTCAGCCGTTAACGGCCGGGTAACTCACCGTAGAAGCGACCAGGCGGCGCCGCCCCGACGGCGGGCTCGCTCCGAACGGCGGCCGAGCTGCTCGGGATGTACCGGTTGGGGGCCATGTGGCGCGTGCTGCTACAAACAGAGAGACACGGGTCTGAGGACACGATTCATAGCTCTCTCCCTCCCTCCCTCTCTCTCGCTCCCTCTACCCCCCCCCCCCCCCCCCCCACGTCAATACTCACAAAGACTCGTGCGCTCTAAACACACGTCACGCCAAACTGGAAACTGACCAAAACCAACTGGTGCTTTCCACCAAACAGCAACAAAATCCACCTTCAGTGGAGAAGTACAACCAAAATACTTGGAATGTGTTTATTTTTTAACAAGATATTAAGAACGTGTGGACTGATGTTCAAATGAAACCTCATAATCCACTACTCACATGTTGCAGTACAACCACAACTCTTAAGTACAACCTCTCCAACCTGCTACGTCACAGTACTTAGAATGAATATTAATCTGCCCATTTGTGAATATTCTTCAGTGACGTATACCTGCTAGTAGTACTGGTACCCCTCATATGTAGAATTGTACCAGCACTATGAGCAGGGTTAGGAGAGAACCAGTGCTACTAGCAGGAATAGAATGATACCAGTACTACGAGCAGGAATAGAATGATACCAGTGCTACTCGCAGGAATAGAAAGATACCAGTAGTACTAGCAGGAATAGGATGATACCAGTACTACTAGCAGGGTCAGAGGTAAGTAGAACTACTTCGGGGTCAACCCAGGATTTTCTGTACTCACTATCACAAGGAGACCTAACTCCAGGCAGGTCAAGAGCTGAATGGTCAAAACACATACAAGCACCATTCACCCCATTCAGCGTGAACCATGGGGTCTGTCAGGGATCTGAACCATCAACACTTCTCATCCGTTTCAACTGTAAATGCTTTGGCCCCAAACCAGCAGCAGAGGGCAGCAGCGGCCCAAAATAGGGTCTCTTCACACTGCAGTACACTGACAATGAGACGAGTACTCATGTTTAGCTCTTCGACGTCATATGTTTCTTAACATAAGGTTCACCTGCATTTGGTTTGACCAAGAAACGTCATTGGTAGTATTCAGCCAAATCAGCGTTTTCTCAGAGAAAAGGCCAAAGATGCAAGAAGAAGAAGAACATGTGGAACATATGAGGTCCGTACACAGCCAGTCAGTGTCAGGCACTGGTGGTTGGCAGGAACTTTGGAGGAAGCTTCCGGCAAAACCTGTTGCTCCCTCATAACTGATCAGGTCTCAGCCTCTGTCTGCCTGGCTGGGCTGCAGGTGACAGAGGGAAGGTGTGAGCCACAGGGCTGGGAGCTTTTCAGAGCGACAGTGTGCTGTGAGAGTGTTGAATGGCTGGAATCAATAGCTCCTGAGCACAGGGGGGCTGAGTGCACCATCAGTGGACGGTTCTGATGGTATCGAGGTAGCCGGGATGGTCTTCTTGATGTGGGTCATAACAATAATCTAGGCAGGTCACAGATATCTGGGAGGAGCAGCTGATGAAGACCTGCAAACACATCGGCCAGCTCCTCTCAGCGGGCCCTGAGAGCGGCCCAGTGCCAGGACCAGCTGCCTTCTGTGGGCTTGTTCCCCTCAGAGCTGCGCACACCTCCACCCCTGAGGCCTGTGTACCCTCTTGGGTCTAAATCCCTCTGGGGATTCGTAAGGGATGAGAACTTCGAGGCAAGTGTAGACCTGGTTGAGCTCATCTGGCTGGCTGACTCTGCCGATATTCCCTGACGAGATGCAGACCTGCAGTGCAGCGGTGTGATATCCCTTCAGGCACAGCCTGTCCTGCCTCTTGGCCTCTCCAACAAATGCCTTCAAGCAAACAGGTATACATGGACTGCACTTCACCGTTGATCCAGGGATTCAGGTTCTGAAAGGCCTCATTGGATTTCTTGGGAACAACGTGCTCAATGCAGGGGCTGATAGGCCTGTCATAGCTGGACATCCTCCTCTGAGTCTACGGCTGCAGTTTTACGCAGGTCCCAGTTTGGACTATCAAAATAGTTGCCCAGCACTGCCGCCACACTAAAGGGGTTTTCTCAGTGGAGGAGCTGAGATGATAATCAATAATGAAGAAAATAAAAAATGAAGTTTCCCCCAAAATATCCAAATGTGAAGTCGGAGCCAGACAAGTCCAGTCTGACGTCTGAACAGCATCTATCGAACCTGCTAAAGTACACGGTGAGAGAACTTGGTGTGTAGGAAATGTGGCGAGACCCCCTTGCTCCTGTTATGGTGAATTTACAAGGTCCAACGATGGTAGAGAACAATCAATGAGAACGTTAAACTCATGCTGAGCCAGGAGACGATGTGCTAGAGGACCTGGACCCCTTTAGGGTTGATTCCTAAACACCAGTCAAAGGGGATGAACCACTCTAAGGATCAATGAGTCCTACTGACTTGTACCTACTGACTCATATGTCACGCGGGTCAGTAAAGTCTGTGTCAGGTTCTGATGAGAAATAGGCTGCTAGAGATTAGATTCAACTTCATTATCATCACACAGGTACAAGGACAAGAAATGCAGGTTACATCGAACCAGAAGTGCATAAACTGCTACTGAAGAATAATGTATGATATACGAATCTACAGGAGTGCAGGGCATGGAACGATGAGTAGATGTGTGTGTGCATGAGTGTCTGTCGCTGCAGGTTGGACTACAGATTGCAGTATGAAGAACTACAGTCCTAGTCTGTACCCACAGTACCTGATCAACATGGAGACAGGCTAGAGCAGAGACTGTGCATACATATGCACCTCTTGTTTGTCTTGAAAAGAGTCCAGAACAGAGAGGAAACAAAAAAATGGAATAACCCAGTTCAGGTAAAGGGAGATGAAAGGTTAGTCTTGAGTTTGCTTCTAAAAGTTAGCATGCTGGCTGCTGCCCTCAGGTCTTCAGGCCCGTCGTTCCACAGACGTGGGCTGTAGTAGTGGAGAGATTCCCTACCGTGGTTTTTCACCTGCTGGTTCTGGAGTTAGCAAACTAGTTAAAGTGTTGGCAGAGGACACGACCAGCTGAGGCATTCTGTTCAACCAGCTAGCTCATTCATGTTAGCGAAGAATCGGATAGGTGCTAGTTATTCTGCTTTGATGACAGTTTTTGTGGCTGAATGATAATTCTGGATTAAGGAAACCTGGTTCCTACAACAAAAAAGGCCTGGAGAGTCTGTTAGAGGATGTTCCTGTTGACCGGTTTATTATAATGAAATCACCGCAGAATCCTAGTTGGAGGCCTCCCAACCCTCCTCAGTCTGCTGCTTGCCTCAGGGTTATGAATGCAGCTGATTTATTTGTTTGCTCTTCCTTCTTTTTTGATTTGAACTGTATAACTCACTTGTATCTACGAGGAGGCTCAATGCTGTGCAGTTTTTGTGGGTGTGTGTTGTGTTTTCAACAGTAGTTGTGCTTAGCAACAAGTATTATATATTGTAGAGCTTTCTCACAGGGGTGAAGTTGTTTCCTGCTCTGATGCTCCTGGACTGTCCTCTCCTCTTCCCAGTAACAAATGTTCATGGCTCCAGATCACTATGGGATGATTCAGCTCGGGAAATCAGGTTGTCTTTTATCGGGGTCATCGTGGGTGTGATGGTGTGATGGTGGGATGGTGTGATGGTGGGAAGGTGTGATGGTGGGACGGTGTGATGGTGGGAAGGTGTCATGGTGTGATGGTGGGAAGGTGTCATGGTGGGATGGTGTGATAGTGGGAAGGTGGGATGGGATGGTGTCATGTTGGGATGGTGTGATGGTGGGATTGTGGGAAGGTGTGATGGGATGATGGGAAGGTAGGATGGTGGGAAGGTAGGATGGTGGGAAGGTGTGATGGTGGGATGGTGGGAAGGTAGGATGGTAAATGGTAAATGGACTCAATTTTATATAGCGCTTTTCTACCTTAGCGGTACTCAAAGCGCTTTACAGTGTCATCTCATTCACCCGTTCACACACACATTCACACACTGATGGTGGAGGCTACCATGCAAGGTGCCAACCTACTCATCAGGAGCAATTATGGGTTCAGTATCTTGCTCAAGGACACTTTGACATGGTCACCGGGGTCGGGGATCGAACCAGCGACCCTTTGGTTGCTAGACGGCCACTCTACCCCTGAGCCATGCCGCCCACATGATGGTGGGATGGTGGGATGGTGGGAAGGTGTGATGGTGGGAAGGTGGGATGGTGGGATGGTGGGATGGTGGGAAGGTGTGATGGTGGGAAGGTGTGATGGTGGGATGGTGTGATGGTGGGAAGGTGTGATGGTGGGATGGTGTGATGTGGGAAGGTGTGATGGGGGATGGTGGGAAGGTGTGATGGTGGGAAGTTGTGATGGTGGGAAGGTGTGATGGTGGGATGGTGTCATGATGGGATGGTGGGAAGGTGTGATGGTGGGATGGTGTCATGGTGGGATGTTGGGATGTTGTCATGGTGGGATGGTGGGAAGGTGTGATGGTGGGAAGTTGTGATGGTGGGAAGGTGTGATGGTGGGAAGGTGTGATGGTGTCATGGTGGGATGGTGGGAAGTTGTGATGGTGGGAAGGTGTGATGGTGGGAAGGTGTCATGGTGGGATGGTGTCATGGTGGGATGGTGGGATGGTGTGATGGTGGGAAGGTGTGATGGTGGGATGTTGGGAAGGTGTCATGGTGGGATGGTGGGATGGTGGGAAGGAAGGAGTGTGGGAAGGTGTGATGGTGGGATGGTGTGATGGGATGGTGGAAAGGTGTGATGGTGTGATGGGAAGGTAGGACGGTGGGAAGGTGTGATGGTGGGAAGGTGTGATGATGTGATGGTGTGATGGTGGGATGATGGGATGGTGTGATGGTGGGATGGTGGGATGGTGGGAAGGTGTGATGGTGTGATGGTGGGAAGGTAGGATGGTGTGATGGTGGGAAGGTAGGATGGTGGGAAGGTGGGATGGTGGGAAGGTGGGAAGGTGTGATGGTGCGAAGGTGTGATGGTGGGATGGTGGGAAGGTGTGATGGTGGGAAGGTGTGATGGTGGGAAGGTGTGATGGTGGGATGGTGGGAAGGTGTGATGGTGGGAAGGTGGGACGGTGTGATGGTGGGAAGGTGTGATGGTGGGAAGGTGTGATGGTGGGATGGTGGGAAGGTTGGAAGGTGTGATGGTGGGATGGTGGGAAGGTTGGAAGGTGTGATGGTGGGATGGTGGGAAGGTTGGAAGGTGTGATGGTGGGAAGGTGTGATGGTGTGATGGTGGGAAGGTTGGAAGGTGTGATGGTGGGATGGTGGGAAGGTTGGAAGGTGTGATGGTGGGAAGGTGTGATGGTGGGATGGTGGGAAGGTTGGAAGGTGTGATGGTGGGAAGGTTGGAAGGTGTGATGGTGGCAGCCAAGCGCAGAAATGGAACCTCCCTCACGTCATGGATGCCCCCTGGCAAATGTGTGATTGAGGTTTCCACTTAAGTATATCAAAGTAAATTTGCTGTTTTTAATAAGTTTGGGACAAAAACCATAAACCTCTGATTTAGGACCTGTGGACACGTGCACAAACCAGAAAAGTTTTTTTGTAGGATTTTGAGAAATACAATAAACATTTTTCCAGGTTTCCAAATCATTTTTTAATCATTTTCTAAAAAAAAAAAAGAAAGTTTGTTTTCACTCAGGTTTGTGGCATAATTCGTCTGGTGGGGGCCAATGACCTGGGGGCACTCAGGTCTTCTGCCACATCAGCCTTCGCTCCTGGTCCCATGGTGTTGACAGGCTGTCAGCCAGAAATGATTCAATACATTGAGAGAAAACAGACAAGAAGAGGGAAACCTCAGCATCTGCGGAAAGAGGGTTGAAGAGGTGAAAGTCCTGGAAAAAAACACGTTGAGAAAAGAAACACTGATATTTACCTGGTGAACACGGGGGGGGGGGGGGGGGGGTGATCCCAATCCCCATTCTGGGAACCACTGAAACTCAAGACTACACAGCAGTGGGACTTTTAAAAGAGCAGAAACAGAAAATGTTTTTCCAGACATGGCTTGAATTAGCACAAATATGTGTTTTTTCAGCTTCCAGTTCCCGCCCAGACACATGTTCCTCCACATATAATTCATGTAAATTAAACAGCCTCTATTATATACTACCTGCCAACGCAGAGATACACACTTTCAATCACACTCACTAACATATGGTCTCATCCATATATGGGTCACAGGCAAGTACACACACACACACACACACACACACTCCTAGAATACAAATGTCCTGTCTATGATTAACAAAAGAAAAACACGGCATCTCCCCACGCAGAGAAGCTCCATGCATCAAAGCTTGTGCTTCCTCTTCATTTCAAAACATTCAGCTCAAGGCTATGTTTTTCTCTTTAGTCCATGAAAACCATCAGCACATTGTCCTCATACCCAAATAAACACAGCTGCCAAAAGCTCTTGGAGTGCCACAGAAGACACACACATCCCAGATAAAGAGAAAACACAAGAGAAACGCTCACATGCACAACAGACCGTCTATTATACTGGTAAAGCTACTGGATACTGGGGAGCCATTCGATCAGAGCTGATGGGGAACAGATTTGTCAGGCTGGAGCCTGAGAGGAGAGTGTGTGACTGGGTGACAGAGTGTTTATGAGCAGCAACGGCAAACTAATCTTGTGAACAAGACCTTAAAAGACTCACAGCAAATGTTCATTTACTTTCTCGGCTATGGTGAACTCTTCTGTCAGGAGGAGTCTGGTTGTTCATGTCATGACATCAGCGGAGGGGGGCCGGGCCAGGCCTCCTCTCCTCAAACAACGAGAGAAAGTCTCACCATCGGCCTCTTTCTCCCTGCGTATGGACCACCCTCCACTGTTCTCCTACCGACCGCTGCTTGCAATGCCACAGCTGTGCGCCGGCTTCCACTCTCCATGAGAGCACAGCCTGAGGGAGCCTGAGAGACGGAGGGACACAGGCCAGGAGAATGGAGAGCATGACACTGAGGACACACATCTGAGGATCTTCTGTACCTGCACCCCCTGGACCACACACCGACAAACTACAGGTAAGAAGAGGACTTCCCTTTTTTTGACAAGGAAACCAATGCTACACGTCATTCCCTCCAGTGCGTTAGTGTGGTAGTGTGTTTGCTAGACCTTCAGGCTCTTGGTAAATGGTTGTGGGGGAACAGTAACATGCTGGAATTAAAGCTTTCCTGCGTTTACTTCTGCGCTTCTGATGTGAACCTCCTGATCGTGCTGTCCCCTCGCGGACAGACCTAATCAGGGGCACCGTCAGGGGCCTAATCAGGGGCCCAGTTCTAAGAATCTGCTGGCCCCACAACAAAACCACAGCACAGTTTGAGGAGGGAAAATGGGTTCTTCTGATCGCCAGGATGTTTACGCTGCATGCTGAAGTAAAGTTGGAGTGAAATTGGGGGAATCATGTAGGGGAAAGTTGCCTGGGACTCCCAGGCGCTTTGAAAATGTTACAAAATCTAGCATTCAGACGCCAGAGCGCAACAATGTGTCAGTGTCTTCCAGCTCTTCCTGCAACCACCGCCAAGTTTGACCTGTCAGCGATGACTGCATTAATATAAATTAGCCGTCTGCATCCAGTCAGCAGAGAAGAAAATACCATTTTAATAAGTCAACAAAAAGAAGGCTGCTGTGGCTGATTTGATGAAAACCAGCAGGGTGTGAATGACAGCGAGTGAGTGCCGATGAGATCCGCAGCCGTGGCGAACGAGGCTCTGCGTAAACACTGTCATCCCTGTCAGGCCCGAGCCGGTGTGAGATTCATATTGTGGGTCTGGAGACGTGCGGACGAGCCAGCAGCCGAGGCCGTGGTATTGAGGGGAGGACCTGTGATTACAGAAACACAGGAAAAGTCTCTCTGGGTAATAACAACTGACTGACAGTGCCAAGGTGTTTCTGAGCTCTGACACATGACCCACTTTACTTGAAGGGTCTGTTCCTGGGGTTCTAATTCAGGACAGAACTGACGACTACAGCACCAGCCTCAGCGAGCCTGTAAGTCCGTGTTTAATCATTCTTAACCACTTTTTTTTCTGTTAATAAGCAATTGGCACTCAAGTTTTTCCTTCGACACTGAGAAAAGAGTATTATTATTCCGCCTTAGCAGCAGTCTGAGCTTAGGTAATGATTTGGGATCGGTCCCATGAAATGTGGTCAGGACTCCTCAGCGCTCGGGAAGAGACCACAGAAATGATTCTTCTGCTGTCTCTCCTCTGGACTCATTTATTTCTTCTTCTTGGCAACTACAAAAATCCTCCGTGGATTTGTTTCTGTGAGCGCCGTCATTAAATGTGTCATATTGTGTGCCTGTCAGATGAAGGTTACTTAACCTTCTTGGCCACATCCACCAGACTGCCTTCTGGCTGGATGCGGCCCTTCAGCCAAAATCAGCTCAAAGTTGGCTCCCCATTAGCCCAGTAGCAGAGCCAAGCCCCGGCTACTGGAGAAGGTGGGAGGCGGGATCTATCACTTAGCATGCATTTTTGAACGTCACACACTCCTGCGCCTTTCGATCTGCTGTCAAACCCGATACGAACACAACACGTACTGTCCTTCCAAAAACCAACTCCAGAAAACATAACTCATCCGTCAGGAATTCCTGCTCACCCCACCGCTGCTAGAACACATCAATTTCTTTTATTGCTCACCAAAATTCGGATTTAGCATTTTGTACCGGCCAAGCAGCTTTGACAGTGAGGCTCAGTGATTGCCACCTTCTGAATTTCTTACTACTGCACTATTCTGCATATCCTGTTAATGAAATACTGCATAGAGATTTTATGCCAGCACATTAGTTCCCATCACTGAGCAGCGCAGGTGCACTGGAAGGCTGTATGGGAGGTTCATGGAGGATCTGAACCAGGAGGTCTACAGGAAAACCAGGTCCCAGATATATTGAGTGTGTGAGACTGCAGCTGCTGGGTGGCACTGTTCTCTCCACCACACTTCACCAGGGGCATCTCTGTTTGGACAACTTGACATGTGGAACCAGCTTCCCTGGTCACGTCCCTCATGAAGCAGTCCAGACCTGGGGCCTGGTTCACTGGGCCAGAGGAGTGCCAGCAAAAATAGCCTTGAGCTCAAACTAAAAGATGAATCCAGAATTAGTCTGTATCTTTTGTGTTAAAAATCAGATTAGAAATGCACTGCTAAGTCCACCAGGGAGGATCCCTGGAGACAGAATATGAACACGTGTTCACACGTTATTTTCTCACCCATCAAAAATAGGCCTCGATCATCATCTGCAGGAGCCCAGTACTCACCCCTCGAATAAAATAACCAATGAATTCAATAAATATGCTCAGATTTCCATCAAAGTTGTGTATCTAGATGATCTTAACTTCGTTTTATCATTTCACACAGACTGAAGCAATTTGACTGAAATGTATCTAGGGAGGTCTGCAGGTTGGAAAAAGTGCTGTTTAGCACCCAGTATGCCAAACGCATGAGAGTAGCAGGGGATGCGGATTCAAAACCATCAGCTCCAGGGCTTCCAGTTCTGTGCCTGACAGTTAGTGCTAACATTAGCAGGACTAGCCTAGCCCCTGGTGGCGCCAGGGCCACCTGTGCAGGGAGAGGGGTTGCATAGCAGGAGCTGGAACCACTCTTCTAAATGTTTTTACTTTCTTTTCAACAGACCTCTTGAGTGTTTGGTGATAACTCAAAAAGGAACCATGGGACCTGGAATGTGGAGCCTGTTTACTTTGTTTGGTTTGTCCCTCTGGAGCAACAGTGACGCTATTACCAAGCACCCCATCCTGTCCCGGATACGAAGGGCACCAGAGGCCAATGGAGACAACAAGAAGTGCTCCTACACCTTCCTGGTCCCTGAGCAGAAGATCACTGGTCCAATTTGTGCAGCCCGAGGTCCTGCAACCGATAAAGATCGTGTGACACGCCTTGATGTGGCTGCGGTGCGTGACCTTCTGTCAAGGCAGCGCCGGGAGATGGAGACCCTGAAGCTGGTGGTGGACGTGGACGGTAACTTGGTGAACGAGATGAAGCTGTTAAGGAAGGAGAGCAGGAACATGAACTCCAGGGTGACCCAGCTCTACATGCAGCTGCTGCATGAAATCATCAGGAAGAGGGACAACTCGCTGGAGCTGGCGCAGCTGGAAACACGCATCCTTAATGCCACCACCGAGTCGCTGCGTCTGGCATCCCGGTACAGGGAGCTGGAGGCCAAGTATGCTGCCCTCTCAGCAATGGTGAACAATCAATCAGTGGTGATCGGGGCACTGGAAGAGCGCTGCATGCAGGTGTACGAGAACAGCAGGCACGAACAGCCACCTCCACTTGGCCCTCCTCTGGTGCAGGTGGTGCCTGAAAATATTCCTGTTAACGTGCCACGTATCACCAACGAGATCCAGAGGGACAATTCCAGATTTGCCCGGGAAAGAGGCTCTCGCTCTGGGCCGTCCCCTACAAGTGGCACCCTAGAAGTCCAGAAACCTCCACAGAGAAACTTCAGTGCCGAAGGTGGGTGCAGGAGTCATGACTGAGCTACACAAACACACCGATTACCAGGACCTAAACATTTTCATTACCTTATTCACTGATGCAGCAAAATCTGAAACCCAAAAATGTAGAGCAGTCACGACTTTGCAAGTCAACCATAACAAAATAATATGCCTGGACTTTGAGTGCAGCTGCAGGTGGGCCGTGGCCTCGTTTTCAAAGGTTAAAGATCTGCGCATTCAGCTGCAGCTCTGCTCTGGGCTCCACAGAGCAGCACACGCCAGTATGGAAATAAAAATGTTGTAATGTCTGAGCTGAGGCTGGGGATTTAAGACCAAGGAAGAAAAACCTGACCAGCATGATTTCGCTCATCAACAGAAATTCCTGACACATTTCGACTGCATTCACCCAAGAATAATAAAGTGTGTAGGATTTCAGTGGCACAGTATATGAACATGATCCTTTACACGACTGTTCCACTGCACTGCAGACAAAACCCAGGCTCGCATGATTGGCTGCTGCAAACCACAGAGTAGGGCCTCTTCTGGTATACTTAATAAAGTACTTAATAAAATACTGCATAAAGAGAATAATAGTACAAGCTGGCTGAAGGTTACTCTAACTGCTGCACACGTGCTTGTCATGAAAAATCCAACATGTCCTTTAATGAGAATTACCTTGATAAAAAGCAGACCTCAGATTCCTCAACAGTGGGATAACAAGATATCTATTTTGAATTTTGCCCTCAATGAAAGCCAGTAAATATTCAGTCGAGCTGATTGAAGCCATTCTCCTCTGCTGTGCTGGGTCACCATGTGGAGACGTAGATAAATGTGTTTCCTATTTCCCCGTTGGCTTGTGTGATCTTAATTTTCCTATTTCTGCCTCTGCCAGGCATTGACTCATCATGTAAACTCATGGCTCTCAGGTTGTCAGAGCCAACAGTGGCTTAACTGCCTCATCAGTCGTTCAATATTGTGTAATAATATCTAATCTGCTCTAAATGCCACCGTCAGGCCCCAAACTCCCTTTTCAATAACTGCATAGGTCCCTGTTAAGCCACCGAGATACCTCGGCTTTTGAGGAAGAGAATAAGGACATGTTAAATTGAGAGGAGCAACAGAACACTTGGTTCATACAAACCACGCCGGTTAGCCAGCAGTCCAGCTGGTTGAACCAAGCACTGGGCAGCCTGAGCTACAGCTAATTTGGCTTTTACTGGCCAAACTCTAACATCCATCCATCCACTGTCCTCCATTCCTACATTAAGGGTCGCGGGGGGGCTGGAAACTCTCACATTTGAAAAAAACACATTTTTTTCCAACATAAGTAACGTAAATATCATCTAACTTATCCAAACAGAGAGAAAAGTAATACGACATAAACATGTAGTGCTAAAAGCTAACTAGCCAACACTAGCCTGCACAGATTTGTACAACATACTTTAAAACTGTACCTCAAACTCTTTTTAGTTTCAGTGTTTGTGTTACTCGTGTCTGCCTTCAATGCACTCTACCAGGAGCGTGTGCAGCCCCTCTTAGACGTCTTCAGGCAAAGCAGTTTCTTTTCTGATGTCACTAAAGGACCAATGTGTAAGATTTAGTGGAGTTACAGACTGGGACCCCACATCTCCGCCCTCACTGGTAGAGCCAGCAGGTGGCCAGCAGGAGCATTCACGTACGACTTCACATTTGTCACCACTTGGCTGCTCACACTTCTCACAACACGACATTGTTACCCAGCAGGATATACCAGAGATATTTTACCCTCCATGTGGGGACGCAGCTAGAAACAGTAGTGCTTCTCCGGTGTCATGCGATTGATGTCATCAGGGCTCGAGCAGAAATGTTCTGGGCTGCACAGCCTGGAGTCCGGTGGCCCTGGTAAAGCCGGTAGAAGACGTAAACTACCACAACTCTGCGGATATGTAGCATGGATGTAGCGTTAGCCCTGCGGCTATCGGCTCAATCTCTGAGCTAGAGGAACATCTGTTAAAGTTGGTAAGCTCGTCGCAGCTTTTCTTTCCACTCCAGGATTTATTTCAATCCAACAGCTCTTGATGGTCGCAGGAGAATCTTCATGTAACCATGTGAAACACATGGACCCTTCACAGACGCGTCCATCACCCTCCAGCTCATGTTGCCCTCAATAATAGAACAGAGATGTGTTTCACCTCCTGTCCATCGCTCTCTCCTCCCTCGTCTGGACTCGTGTGGGGATGTTCACAGCTGTGGTCGCCATGGCGGCTGGCCTCAGTCAAACTACCTGGTGCATTTTTCTGTAATAGTTTGTTTAGAGAGCACTTAGCTATCGTATCGTGGCATGAATCTAGAAGTTTTCATTCTGTCACAGTATTTACATGACAGTTGACCAAATTCAATTAGTCTGTTACTTTGACTAAAACTGGATAGTATCTATACCAAATATATCTAAACTCCTGATTGCATCTGAAATCTGACTTTTTGCAGTTGAACTACAAAACAGAAATGATGTGTCTGGGAATTTAATTTCTCTGGCATTTATACTCTTCAACCTACTGCAAAGCCGCCACTTACATATTTAACCTGGAATTTGAACTGAAACTACAGTGAAAGCAACACCTATCTGGACAGACCAGGGGACAAACCGTCTCTGCTTCTCTCTCAAGAGGTCTGCCTGACAAGGACACGGGTTCAGTTGGTTGAGTTCTTAACTGCACTGAACAGTTGAACTGGACAGGGATCTAACCCTCCCACCGCTCAGGATGCGGAAAGTCTCCCATCACGAATGGTTCTGCTTCATTTATACTGGGACAACACAGCAGTGCAATTAAATGACGAGCTCCAACCAGCAGCTGGACTGCAACTGTGTGCTTGTGCTTTGAGCTACTGGTGTGAGGCTTTCACAAAGAGGATTCTCTTTAAATATAAACAGCCAATGAAAACACAGCTATTCTCACTCGTGGTGACACACTGATGACAACATGACTCTTCAGCTTGAAAGACCCAGCTGTAAATCACATTCTGCTTGAGTTGTCCAAATGTATTCAGGTGCAATTAGCTTGTAACTGAGACACTGAACATACCATTCAAGACGAAGACTGAGATAGTTAGGAACATTTTGAAAATGGTGACTGTCCAGGAGGAGCTCAGCATGGAGCTGCTGCTCCTTGGCGCTGGCTGGAGCGTCTTGAGGGTGTCATCCTCCTGCAGGAGGTATTCCGGGCACAACCAGCTGCTCAGAGGCCCTGTGGTAGACCCAGAACACACTAGAGGGATTATGGGAATGCCTCAGAGTCCTTTGGAGGAGCTGCCGGGCGGAAAAAGACGTCTGGCTTTCATTCCTCGGTCTACTGTCACCGCAACCCCGGTTGCGGATAAGCAGTGGAAAACTGATGGATGTATGGATGTTAATGTGGCAGCATATAAGCTTGTAATTGCCCGAATTTAAAAAACTTTTGTTTACACATTCTAAAAATCAGTTTCTGAATGCACAAATATCCGACGGGTGATTGCAGCTCAGGAATACTTTGAAATGCTCCATCATGACTGTAGCAGAATATTCAAATGTAATACTACTGCAAGGTCTCTGCTTCGTCCAGGTCCATTCAGAGACTGTCTGGAGGCTCAGGAGGCCGGACACAGCACCAGCGGCATGTACCTGATCAAACCTGATGAGATGGAGCGGCCGCTGCAGGTCTGGTGCGAGCAGGACATGGATAACGGGGGCTGGACTGTTATCCAGAGCCGGAAAGATGGATCAGTTAACTTCTTCAGGAACTGGGAGAACTACAAGGTAACGACAGTGCCACTTGCCCTTGACCCACTCTTGCAAAGCACTCATCCAGAGAACCGTCCACAGGAACCTCTGAGGTGTTTGGGGCTTTCCCGGGTCACAGTGCTTGTGTTTTTACTTACAGTCAAATTTAATGTCCTGTCAGCAGCATTATTCATCTGAGGTCATTTAGTTTGAGATTTCCAGAATGAAACATTAGACGGCCCACTGGAAAGGTATGTTCCACAGGGTTTCTTTCCCAAACTGCTGCGGTGCCTTTCTGGATGGATGGCTGGTCGGCTTACTGCGTAGCGCCATATGGGTCCTCTCATCAAAGCTGTGTGAGAAAAGTATATCACTGCTGGCAGACTTGGCCGTGCACGGTTCCATTCAGCCGGCCAGGCTTGTGCATGTTTAAGTGGAGGCTAAATTGCTCTCCTCAGCATTGATTTGCTTCTCCTGCTCTCCCACAAAGCCACCACATGTACACACACACACACACACACACACACACACACACACACACACACACAGCACCCGGGAGGACTGAAACCCTCCATCATTCATCATCTGCTGGCTCCCTCAGCTAATCCACAATCACAGACCTCAACCTTCTCCACCAGTGAGGGTTCTGGAGGCACATGGCCAGACGGAGATTGCTTGTGGTTCCTCGGCACAGATGCCCAGGCCGGTTCCACCATTAGCCATGATCGAAGGCTTCTCTGGGGTTTCAACACTGAGCCACGCTGATGATTATTTTCCAGTATGAGTTTTACATCACGTCTCTCCAGAGGAAGTTCAATGACAGGGTGGGATTCCTTCTCACCAGGGCTGTGGCCTTTTAGTTTGTCAGAACTACAGACCATGACATCAAAAACAATGTTCACGGGTTCTGCTCCAAGTAGGTTTGATGTTCTTAAACAATTCTCATGTTTCTAAACAAGCAGAGGGCATTACTGTCTATCATCTCTCTGTGACCTTCCCTCTAATCTTCCTGTGACTCAGAATGGATTCGGCAACATCGACGGCGAGTACTGGCTGGGCCTGGAGGGCATCTACAAGCTGGGGAGGCAGGCGGACTACAAGCTGCAGGTGGAGCTGGAGGACTGGATGGGCAAGAAGGTGTATGCTCAGTACAGCAGCTTCCACCTGGAGCCGGAGAGTGAAGGCTTCCGCCTGCGGTTGGGAACCTACCGGGGTAACGCCGGGGACTCGCTCAGCAGCCACAACGCCAAGCAGTTCACCACCCTAGATCGAGACAAGGATGCCTTCACCGGTACGTGGAGCCAGAGTTCTTGTCCTCTCCAGAGGGTCTCTAAGGATGTGTTGATACTCTCCATGCAGCAACTAGTTATTGATAGAATAGTGATCACCAACTATTGCTCTGCATGCTCTATTTACCTGGTTGAGTTTATAGAGCAAATGAATCACATGGTTCTATATGCTATTAAAGTGCTTTTGAGATATTGAGGTTCAAAACTCACATCGTGATCTCAAAAACTGCAATGCACTAAAAGTTAGGATTTATACTAACAGATCATAAAAAATACCATCAAACCTGAGAGGAGGAAGTCACAGAAACTGGTAGTGTGAATTTAATCAACCAGAACTTCAGATTCTGTAGCTCAGGCGGTTTTAAAACAGAGTCTTATCTTAGCTTGTCTTACCTGAGACTAACCCTTATTGAGATTTTGTCAACTAAAACAAGATTAAAGTCAACAATAATCAAATGACTAAAACAAGAAAGTAATTCTTCACCCAAAAAGTGTTTTGTTACCTTTCAAGTACTCAGTAATAGTAGTACTCAGCTCACTAAGAGGCTGTTCCCTCCTGCATCACTTCTTCGTGACTCCAGACAGCAGGAAGAAGCAGCCACGTAGATTTAGCTTGAAGCTAACGGAGACAGACAGCTAACAGCAGCTAGACTGTCCAGAAACGTCCGTTCACCACCTCTCCAGGGGGTCTGGTGTGGTCCAGAGGTGTGATCAGTGATCCACTGACACTTTGACTGGAGATAAAGACCTGCTAACTTTAACACGTCCGGTTTGGCACCTCAGTGAACCAGTCAGTGCAACCGGGAACTCTTTTCAGTCTCCATTAGCTTCAAGCTAGGTAAGTCAAGTTGAATTCATCAATGAGGCTTGTGTTTGATGTTGCAGCGTGTGGAGCCGCGCTGCGTTGTATGCAGTAGCTACAAGAACAATAAAGCTATCTATCTAAATGGATGTGGCTGGCTCTTTCTGCATTCTGGAGCCTCTGGGAAGTAACACAGGAGGGACAAACGTATTTGTGAGCTGAAGACTTCTGTTGGTGAGCACTCGACAGGTGAAATGCACTTTTAAGAGGAGTTTCACTGTAAGGCTCAACACAGACGTCAAGGCCAGTTTTTATCGACTAAAAGTAAAATAGTCCGTGGTTTCTGACTGAAACACTCAAATTTACTGGCAACTAAAAGTGGACTAAATAAAACAAGATTATAGGGTGATAAATATGATGAAAAGAACAAGGACTTTCAACACAGGAGGACGAGAACAACATTTAAAAATGCTGCTAAATTTGAGACTATATTGAACTGAGGGAAGAGGAAGAGGAGGGGCCATCTGTCACGGCGTTGAGGGTTATTAAGTCACGTTTGCGAAGGTCGATGAAGGACGGCTGATCAGACAGTCTTTGGATCTTGTGAGTATTTGCATCAGTGGTGCCTGGATCGTTTAGTTCTGTCTTTCCAGTGGAACACGGTGTCTTTGCCTCAGTTTAAATGAGCGTTCAGCGGACTGCGGGATGCTCTTACATACCTGAATCGTCACCTCCAAGGCAAACCACACACTTCTTGTACTGAAGTGAACTGAAGTTCATTGTTTGTTTTTAACCTCACAACAGGAAACTGTGCCCACTTCCACAAGGGAGGCTGGTGGTACAACGCTTGCGGCCAAGCCAATCTCAATGGCGTGTGGTACAATGGAGGCGTCTACCGAAGCAAATTCCAGGACGGGATCTTCTGGGCGGACTACGGTGGAGGCTTCTACTCCATGAAGTCGGTCCGCATGATGATCCGACCCATCGATGGCTGAGATCCTGGGAGCCTGGCTGGTGCGGGGGTGAAGCTGGTGGCCCACGGACTTTCATCTATGACTGGTTATGTCATCAGCAACTGGTTGAGCCTACAGAAAAGAACCACAACAATGGAGAGAACCAACTGTCAGTAGTGATATGAACTGCCTCCTGTAACAGACATGGACTGGGTTGCTCTTTTCATATATGTATATCACTATAGAGGCATACTAGAGGGACTTAGGACTATTCATAAGCCTTTAACCACCAAACATATAACACGGTGGAGGAAAACTGCCAGTGCAGTTTTTTGCAGCTACTAACTTCATGCTGCCCGCGTGATTCAGAAAGTGAGTGTTTTCCTCATTACTGGGTCTGCGTTGATTTCATTCATAAGCTTTAGCGTCACATGATCCAAACACAGCTCTTCCTACCTCGCCAAGTTAAACGTCTGAGGGAGACACCCGTACATGACTTGCGCTAAAGTTGCTGGAGCTGGAAAATACATTCTGTTCTACGTAGATTTATTTAGACTTTGTATTCACCTCTGGATCTCCTTACGTGTTCCATGTACATTTGATCACGCCAAATCAATGCTGATTTTTATTGTTTTTCTGTTAATTTAAACTTCTAATGACCTTTGTACTGTATTTCAAATGACTTTGACCGAGTGCAAATGACCAGAAACCCTAATTTATATGTACAATTAAGTTATCAGAGCCGTGGAGGGTCCGGGCGTGCTGGAGGACCCTACAGAGACCAGAGCTGATCCTCCTCTGAGTGTATGGCAGTCACTCTGAGTGTGCTTGCATGTATGGAAATTGACGTTTTATGTCTCTCTCATTTGGCTCTTGGTTAAATTTCAGTATGACTGTGTGAAAAACAAGCATTGTTAGGGGAAAAATGATGGAGTTATGTTTTGTTTTTTGAGTGGTTTTTCAAGCACAAAACAATATGCCGACCAAGCGTGTTAAGAGTTATAGGCGTTGAGACAGACAACGAGAAACACATTTCTTAGAAGCCAGACAGGATGGAGAAAGAAAACGAGCAGAGGGGAGGGGGGAGGGAGGGAGGAAGGGAGGAGGGGGAAGAACTGGGATGGAATCGCTCCAGATTTCCAAGTTATTTTTTCCCCCCTTCTTCCTTTTAAATACACAGATTTACATTCTTTCCACCTAAAACTGCTCGAACTGTATGTTTTCTTAAAAATATCTTTCATTGACTGAGTTATGGGGCCCTGCACTCTGTAATCACCGCTACGAAGGAGAGAGCATCCTCTCTGGGGGAACATCAGTGTGTGTGTGTGTGTGTGTGTGGGGGGGGCTGCTTTGAACAACAGCAGTGCATCCTAGCACACATGAAAGACCCAGAGCCTTTGGTGCCTGTGATCAAAATAGACCCTTTGCCCACAATGCCCCCCCCCCCCCCCCCAACACACCCAGCTCGAGGGAACTTTTATGAAGACAAACAGAGTGGAGACGTCTGGACATGCAAGCTGTTTATGGACCTGTGAAAGACCACATGGCACCAACGAGACATTTACTCAGCAAACAAGAGAGTCCCATTAGTGAGTCCCAGTGGTGAGTCCGAGCGGTGAGTCCCAGTAGTGAATCCTAGTGGTGAGTCCCAGTAGTGAATCCTAGTGGTTACTCCCAGCGGTGAGTCCCAGTGGTGAGTCCTAGTGGTGACTCCCAGCGGTGAGTCCCAGTAGTGAATCCTAGTGGTGAGTCCCAGGAGTGAGTCCCAGTAGTGAATCCTAGTGGTGACTCCCAGCAGTGAGTCCCAGTAGTGAATCCTAGTGGTGAGTCCCAGGAGTGAGTCCCAGTAGTGAATCCTAGTGGTGAGTTCCAGTGGTGAGTCCCAGTAGTGAATCCCAGTAGTGAATCCTAGTGGTGAGTCCCAGCAATGAGTCCCAGGAGTGAATCCTAGTGGTGAGTCCCAATGGTGAGGCCAGGGAGTGAATCCTTGTGGTGAGTCCCAGGAGTGAGTCCCAATGGTGAGTCCCAGTAGTGAGTCCTAGTGGTGAGTCCCAATGGTGAGTCCCAGTAGTGAGTCCTAGTGGTGAGTCCCAGTAGTGAGTCCCAGTGCATTCAGAGATGCACAGGGGAAATTTGGGGTCCAATTAGGGTGCATTCATTTTACTAGTCCACCATGTAACCGTTCCATCATGTTACTGGTTCACGATGTTACTGGTTCACCGTGTTACTGGCTCACCATGTTACTGGTTCACCATGTTACTGCCCCACCATGTAACTGGTTCACCATGTTACTGGTCCACCATGTTACTGGTTCACCGTGTTACTGGCTCACCGTGTTACTGGTTCACCATGTTACTGCCCCACCATGTTACTGGTTATCCGTGTTACTGGTTCACCATGTTACTGCACCACCATGTTACTTCACCACCATGTTACTGCACCACCATGTTACTGGTTATCCGTGTTACTGGTTCACCATGTTACTGGTCCACCATTTTACCGGTCCACCATGTTACTGGTCCACCATTTTACCGGTCCACCATGTTACTGGTCCACCATTTTACCGGTCCACCGTGTTACTGGTTCACCATGTTACTGCCCCACCATGTTACTGGTCCACCATGTTACTGACCCACCATGTTACTGACCCACCATGTTACTGGTCCACCATTTTACTGGTCCACCATGTTACTGGTCCACCATGTTAGGCCTTGTGAAACTTTTTGTTACAATAATTTTTTTACTTTCTATTTTTGAACAAGTTATGTCTTGTAGTCATGAATTAATGAAACAAATGAACAAGTTATATCTCATGGGCTCAAAGTAACTACATTTAGTGTAACACACACACACACACACACACACACACACACACACACACACACACACACACACACTCACACACACCACTCTCATGGCCAGCACTCCAGGGCTCCATAAAACAGAAATTATGTTTTTGGTTTTTTTCATGTAGGCTACATGCAAATTCTAAGCTTATCTTGTGGATGTGAGTCCTTACAGATGATGATGATGATGATGATGATGATAATGATGATGATGATGTAATTGTTGACGTTTTTCCAGCTCATTAAAACAGATACACAAAGGAGGTGCACGACCAGTTTTTTTTTTATTCTGAGGGTTATTTGTGTGTCATGGTGTCAGGGAGAACCGGATCCTGATGTCTCGTGGGTCGGTTGCACCTTCGTCCGGGTGACAGGCGAAGGGTGAGTCATCAGTCTGACTCAACACCTGAAGCTGTATTTGTCCCAACGAATGACTCGTAGTTGGTGCTTCACTCACACGTTGACTAGTCAGTTCAGGAAATCATTTGTCTGCTGAAAACGAGACAAGAACATCAAATTCAGTGTTTGTGTTTGGATGATTGGGATGCTAACTTTTGCTTAGCATGAGTGTTGGCCTGTTTGTCCTCGTGAGCAATGAATCTGAATGGGCCACCTGTCAGTCCCGATAGAGACACACCTTTAGGCTGAATTCTGCAGCCAAAACACGCTCACTCTCTCCTTCCTTTTTAAGGTGATTGTGTGTTTTAGCTGCTACCTGATGAATCTGCTGCTTTAGCCAAGCTGGACCAATGATGTGGGTTTAATCTGGGTTTAGGGGCAGGAAGGTGTGAGACAAACAGTTCTTCGCTGTCAGTAAGCAAACCTCCAAGTTTGTAGTCTCATCACCTGCCTTCATAGGCAACTATGCACATCATGCAGCGTTGAAGATTCCCCACTAGTCATTTATTCCATGAATTCATCAGGATAATGTTGAGTTGATAACGCCAGTGCCGAGTCGTGTCATTTTCTCACAGGCTTCCGTACATCAGCTGGTTGCAGGTTTAGCTTCCCTTTTCAGACTTGGAGGCTTGGGGTGTTTTACAATTCATGTCCAAACTTCAAACCGGTCGTTCTCAAGTGTCTGACGGCTGGAGCTGTCATTCCCATCTGAACATTCAAAGCTGTAGATTGTTTCAACTGTTCATCTGCATTTCAGCTCGTTACACAACACAGTGGGTGCTCAAGGTTTTTGGTGAACAATGAGGAAGTGGTCATGGACACGTCCACAGCCCTGTTCAGCTTCTGATTGGCTGGTGCTTGGTGCCTGTGGCGTGAGAGCCAATCAGAGGAAGAGTAGGATGGTGTTTGCAGTCTCCAGGTGGAAAAACCATAAACAATGGTTTATTTTAGGTGGAGGACTTGCGAGGGTATGACAGAATTTTTTGGCTAAACCCCCAACATTACCTGGGTAACACGCACTTTTTTTTAACATAATGAGCAATAACTTTTAATTGGTGATCTTTAGAGGTGCATGTAGATGTGATGACATCGCCCCTCTGAGAGTAAAGACACACGTCATGCTCAGTGGAGAGCTGCACCCCTCCAGCTCCCACCAGACCGTTTGTTGGGGTGCGAGGTCAAGCACACTTGCACAAGCCGTGTGTGTGTGGGGCACGCACACCCCACCCTGCACCGCCGGGTCCTGAGCTGCCCAGCGGAGACCAAACAGAGACCTTATAATGTTTCTTGAGGGTGATGAAAGCACGAGTTTAATGTCAATATACCGTATGTTTTCCCATTTCCAGCCATCCGAACTGGCCTCCTTCCTGTCACAGTGCTGCTTCTCACACCAGCCCCCCCCCCCCCGCCCAACTGCCTGTGTGGGTTGCTCAGTCAGTCTTCCATAACTTCTCCTCACCACACACTGAAACTACACACTTGAAGCTGCAGTGTGGGGTTGTGCAAATGCATGATTGGCCCTCAAATCAAAATGCTAAGCAGCCAGAGGTTGGACCAGGTGACATCCTGGTGCCGCTGGCTGGACCACACTCAGCGCCGCTGCTCGCAGACTGGGGGACAGCCGTGGAGGTGTCAGAGGTGAAAGCACTCTTTGTCACCACGTGGAGCGTGGAGGTCGTACGAATCACCAAAATGGCTCCAGGCTCAGAAGATTCCCGAGAGAAGAGAGTGTCTCCCCAGCTTCCTGCTGTTTGCTTAAAGACATCTGGAGGGAAAGTGACTAATTCACCCACAAATCCTCAATTACTGTCAACCACCAAATCAGAGGACAGAGTGTTGAGATGTTTTCTCTAAAAATAAGCACCACGAGGCCCTTATGAGGCTGTTAACACCTCCCAAACTGTCCTTGTTTCCTGTGTTCTTTTGATTTAAAGCTTGAGAGTCACTTCTTCTGAAGGGTGGATGTCTGAGGGGTCTGGAAAGGCTCAGCGTGCTGAGGACTGTTCCAGTTTCCATTCTGCTTCACTCAAGTGAGTGAGAGGATGTGAAAATGAGATTTATTTTACTAGCATCTTTGTTGAAGAAGAGAATGCAGCCTAGGAACAACCAGACATCTGAGACGTGTGTGTGTGTGTGTGTGTGTGTGACTTGGTTTACAGCTGCCTGTTAACAAGCCCAGTCACTAAAATCTGCCTGTTTGTGACCAACAGTCAGATGGTTTCCATTGTTCATGTCAGGACATGCTGGTTTGTTCTAGACTCAAGCACTGACCCCCCCCCCCCCATGATCAAATGTCTTTCCTTTTAAAAACAAACCCTGTGCAGTCAGCGTTAGTCACTGAGTGGGCGGAGCTTCTTGTACGTGTGCTATAGGATTGTGATGATAGTGTGAGTCATGGAGGTCTGCGCAGGCTTCACAAACACCGAGGAGACAGAGCCAAAGGCCGATTGCCTTGATGACTCAAATGTTTTTACATCATAAACAGTGAAACACAACGCCCCCCCCCCCCAACCTGCTCAAGAGACACAAAGATCCATTAATAACAGAGGGAACCACAGAAATGTTTCACACTCAGGCCAGCGCAGAGGCAGGACATGTCTCCTCTAGGCTCGTTCCATAAATCCACACTCAGGCTGAGGCATCATGGCTTCGCTGGACGAGACAGAAAATGTGAGCGATGTCATGGAACCACAGGAGCACAAGAACTGAAACAAACTTGGAGAGAAAGGTTTTTCTTTTCAGAAATGTATTCAGGACGAGCAACACCACTTAGAGGCCTGCTGACATGAAGTAGAGACAGAGTCTGAGCCTCAGCCTTGGCTGGCCAAGATGCCAGGGGGCCGATGGAAAAGAGTTTGGAAGTTTAGAGCTCTGAAGTTACACAGAGACAAAGAAGTCGTTGCTCATTTTCTAGGTTTAAATTCACAGCAAAGGTTTGAACGTCCGCCAGGTGCTCAGCTCAGAGAACGCCGCTTTTACCTGTTTTATTGTTTTGGAGCAATAAATACCTGTCACTGTATTATAACTTCATATCAGGCCGGCGTGGCTCAGAGGTAGAGCGGCAGTCCAGCAACCGAAGGGTCGCTGGTTCAATCCCCAGATAGATAGATAGATGGATGATAGATAGAAAATAGCTTGACGGTGGGCTTTTTAAAATTTAGCCATGACGCCATCTAGTGGTGAAAACATGCTACGGCGGAATTTTCCCTTCTTAGTCACTCTTTTAACATCTTATTGTATGATTTCATGTCAGCAGTACTATAACTGTCAAGTAGATCTTAACAAACGGCTTTATAAGTTTATAAAGTCGAAGGAAAAAACGTTAACTGTCGCGTGGTGATGACGTCATTGAAGAGCGATGACCGCAATGGCGTCTCATGCTAGCGAGCTTGAAATTGCAAAGAAAAATTTAACGGATGCAATTGGAGACAACGTGAAGCAGTGAGTACTGGTCTTCAGTTAGTTTTTCCTGTTTGGATGTTGGTTTCCTGTTTTGTGTCTTGGCATATTTGTGAACTACAAAGCAATTTAGCCGTTAGCTAGCAGTGCCCACAGTCGCGGCTTGCTAGCGCCGCTAACATTTTTCCTCAGTGGCAGTTTAGTTTGGTCAATCAGGGTCTCACTCGTTATTATTTTCTCACGGAGGAGTTGGCAAAGACGTGATGATTTCCCGTGACAACATCAGACGCCTGGCTACGTCCCTTACGTGTAGAACCGTGGGATCCACCTTTAAAACTACCGAACATTCAGTGGTAGAATTACAGAAACAAGTTGTACTTATCATGAACGGGCTAGCTGCTATGATTCCACTAATCCACTTTTGATAAAATCATATGTGATGAGACTGAATCGTTCATTGGAAACGTGGAGCTAAATTACCGCCCCCAGCGACTGCAACACCCAAGCCTGCTAAACTTACAGTCCAAACGGATATATTTCTGTCTCTGGGGTTGAATTAGGCATTCATTTCGAAATGAATGTAAAAGGTCTCAATTCACTTGAGCTTTCTACTAAAAAGGTTTCTACAGGCGCTGCGGAGTAAGCGGGTATTTGTGTGGTTGTTGACGTCTCGAGCGGCGCCTCCGCTGACGGTCACGTAGGACAGGAGCCCCGAGCTTCAGCCTCAGCCTTCAGCCTGGACCGCTGCTTCAGTGCAGCAGAGCCAGGGGATGCGCTCCGTCACCCTGTCTCTGCCACTCCACATGGTGTACACTTGTACTGTACTGTGCGGATGAGGAAAAAGTACTACTGATACATTCTTGTGTTTGTGGAAGTAGAGAAATGTCCAGACATGTTGGCCGTTGACGCTGTGCCGTGTTGTGTTGTGTTGTGTTGTGTGTCTGTGCAGCTACTGGGCAAACTTGAAGTTATGGTTCAAACAGAAGATCAGCAAGGAGGAGTTTGACATCGAGGCGCGACGGCTGCTGGCACAGGAGAACGGTTTGTGAGCCGGCAGGAACGACGCTGTTGCTTTACTGCCCAGAGGGAGGGAATGTGCTTTAATGCTGTTTGTGCGTTTGTCTGCGTGTCTTCCACAGTCCATGTCCACAACGATTTCCTCCTGGCGATTCTCACACGCTGCCAGATCATTGTCTCCACACCAGGTGGGCTTGTCATCCTGAGAAATCTGAAGTTCTCTGTACTGCATAAGTGACTGTTTTTGTCAAGTATGTGTTGTATCATTGCAGTTACTTGAGCCCTAATGGGTTTAAGGTGTGTGATTCACATTTTTCTCTGTCAGTACTTTGTATTTCTATTTGTCTATGATACTGCAGTCACTGATGTGGGATTTTTTTTTTTTTTTTTCAAAACCAGGCATCAATGACAGATTTGACCTCTGGACTGCAGGAGAGTTTTAAACTCAGATATTGATTCAGTTTCCCAGTTCTGATTTGTTGTATCTTTATGACCTGCGTACAGTTGTGAGCTAAAGAAGCAGTTTTATTTTCAGACCTTTTGACATGAATAAAGGGTTACTTTTTTAGTGGTGGACTTTGAAAACTTCCCATCTGTCAAACTTGTAGCTCAGTCATCGACCGTCGGGTTTCGAAGCTGTAAAAGTCGTACAGAAACTTTGTGTCAATTATCACTTCCTGGAGAGTAAAAACAAATTGAGATTTAGAAATATTGTTTTAAATGGCGTGGATTTCTCCATGTTTCTCTGAGTCGTTGTGCGTTGTACATCCTGTTTCCTTCCCCTAGAGGGCGCAGGAACATTACAGTGGCAGGGTGGCTCCGTCTCAAAGCCTGGCAAACCGAAAGGGAAGAAGAAATGTTCCTCCAGACAGAGGTTTGATGTGAGTTGGAGGCATTTGTGACCAAAGGAAGGCTGGGTTTGCAAGTCAGTCGCTCGTCTGGCTGCCTGTGTCACGTATGTCCTCCCTCCCTCAGCATCGCTTCCAGCCTCAGAACCCTCTGAGCGCCGCCCAGCCATTCAGCCCTCGGGAGGCTGGCGGTGAAGAGGAGGAGCTGCGCCTCAGCGCCCACACGCTGCTGCTGCCCACGCGGGGACAGCTGGAGGCCCGTATGATGGTCACCGCCTTTGAGCTGGGCCTGGATAACATCACCGAAGACGCCGTCGGTACCATGATCTGTGCTGTCGAGGTTTGTCTTCCACCCGGAGAGAACGGCGAGTTTCAAACGGTCATGTGTGTGTAGATTGACACATGAGCAGGAGGTTCAGAGTTCCTCCTCTCAAAACAATGTGATAAATCCACAGTGTCTACATGGACTGTTCAGTATGACACACACTCCCTCTCTCTCTCACACACCCTCTCTCTCACACTCCCCCCCTCTCTCTCTCACACACTCCCTCTCTCTCACACACTCTCTCTCTCTCACACACACTCCCTCCCTCTCTCTCTCTCTCACACACTCCCTCTCTCTCTCACACACACTCCCTCTCTCTCTCACACACACTCCCTCTCTCTCTCACACACACTCCCTCTCTCTCTCACACACACTCCCTCTCTCTCTCACACACACTCCCTCCCTCTCTCTCTCTCACACACACTCCCTCTCTCTCTCTCACACACACTCCCTCTCTCTCTCTCACACACTCCCTCTCTCTCTCTCACACTCCCTCTCTCTCTCTCTCTCTCACACACTCCCTCTCTCTCTCTCACACACGCTCTCTCTCTCTCACACACTCCCTCTCTCTCACACACACTCCCTCTCTCTCTCTCACACACTCTCTCTCTCTCACACACTCCCTCTCTCTCTCACACACTCTCTCTCACACACTCCCTCTCACACACTCCCTCTCTCTCACACACTCTCTCTCTCTCACACACTCCCTCTCTCACACACTCTCTCTCTCTCACACACTCCCTCTCTCTCACACTCTCTCTCTCTCTCACACACTCCCTCTCTCTCACACACACTCCCTCTCTCTCTCTCACACACTCTCTCTCTCACACACTCCCTCTCTCTCTCACACACTCTCTCTCACACACTCCCTCTCTCTCTCTCACACACTCTCTCTCTCTCACACACTCCCTCTCTCTCTCTCACACACTCTCTCTCTCTCACACACTCTCTCTCTCTCACACACTCCCTCTCTCACACACACACTCCCTCTCTCTCTCTCCCTTTGAATGAATTCAAGCGTTTCATGTCGGCACCTTTAACAAAGCGTGAGTGGCAGCTTTTTGGTCCGACCCTGATGTTCATGTCTGGTTCTTTTCAGCACCATCTGAAGGACGTCCTGACTGCTCTCATCACCCGGAGGAAGGCGTACCGGTTGCGAGATGGTCATTTTCCCTATGCCTTTGGCAGTGATGTCACACCGCGGCCGTATCTGAAGAACAGCCTCGCCGCATATCACAGCGTTACTGAATGGTTGGCCGGCTCTTTCCTGTCAGCTGATGTAGATGCGGCTACACAGTCTTGTTCATTTGATCGTCTTTTCTCCTTCAGTCCCCGTTCAAGTGCTTCCCTTCCTGCTGGCCCGCCACCTCAGATGTCACTGGATGAGGCAGAGCAGCAGGCGGTTCACTTACTGGCCTGCTCTGCTGACAGCATTCCTGCGCCCCTCCCACCAGTCAGCATGTTTGATCTTCTGGAGGCTCTACAGGTAGGAGAATCTTGCTCCTGCAGCCTGTTGCACCAGCTGTCAGTGTGTTAGGGTGTGAAGTCCTCACTGGCGCTACATTGAAGCTACTTGGTTTGATAGAAAACTCTGTTGATGTTTGTTTGCACCACTCAGATGCAAGGTCCCTCTTAACTGCTCCGGCGGGATCCTCCCTCCCTCCCTCAGCATTCTTGACCATGTCTCACGCTGGGATAAGGAGGCTCTCTCTTTGCCAGACAAGTTGTTTTGGTGAAGAATGACTTGCCTGTGAATGGCCACGAATGGGCATTGATGCTTCTCCTCCACACTTTTATCCTGCTGACACTGGCACTGCTGGGGGTGCACGCAGGTCCATCCATTGTCTTCTGCTTATTCCTGTTAAGGGTCGCGGGGGGGTGGAGCCTGTCCCAGCAGCCTTCCCCCTGGACAGGTCACCAGTCCATGGCAGGGCCAACACATAGAGACAGACAACCATTGGCTCTCCCAGCCACGCCTACGGTCAATTTAGAGTCTGGATTAACCTGGTCCCTCTTGATGTCTTTGGACTGTGGAGGAAGCTGGCGTACCAGAGAGAACCCAGCAGGAACAGAGAGAACATGGAGACTCACCCAGAAAGACCCCGTGCTGCAGCCGGGGCTCCACCCACAACCTTCTTGCTGGGGGGCCACAGTGAGGACCACTGCTCCACCGGGCTGCTGTGCACGCAGGTCGTCCAGTGATTCTGATCACTCTCCACTGGCTGTCCATGCCTTGGCTTTCAGATGTAGGGCAGCTCCTCAGCTGTCAGCTCCTGCTCTCTCTGGTGGAGGGGCGAATATTTCCTCCCCACTTGGACTGGCGTCCTCTGCAGATTTGACCAGTGAGCAGTTTAACTTCAGATGGCTGCTGCAAGACACGGCTAACAGTGATTACACATGTCCAGTTTGGGCTCCACGTGAATATGGACAGGGGCCTTCAGGTAGGGGGACCGGGTCTTTGTGTCTTGAGCTTAGTCCCACAGGGGCTGACCCATTCATCAACCACAGCCTTCTCACTGGATTAGCATTGTTTTGGCCTCCTCCAGTTCTTGGCTTCAGGCTCCTGCTGGATTGAGTGCACGTCCACTGGGTGCTTTGCTCTCTCCTGGGCTCTTTTTAAAGAAGTCTCTACCCGCAAGATGCCGGGCTGGTCAACCCCCCTCATGTCTGCCAGGTTTTATAGGTTGGATATCAGGTTGCTGAGCTGTATTGGGTGTGGGGTCCTCTGAGAACCCTGAACGAGTCGACTCTGTTGCTTGACAAAGTTGCAAATCTAACAACAGCATGGGGAAAGTTAATCTCCCTGTCAGGGGTAACAGGTTTACGACAATCAGCCGATCAGCTGGTGCACCTACACAATGCCAGTGTGTGCCACTGTCTCGCGATCATCGTGGCTATGAGCAGCCAGTCCTCCGGGTACGCGGCCCGGCAAACATGAGCGAGGCTATGGCTCCCACAGTGCTTTTCACAAACACCCTTGCGGTGATAGGAAGCACCAGGTATTCATACACAGCGATATGAACCAATCACAGGGCTCCAGACTAACTCTTCCACTCGTGTTACCAAGGTTCTTAGTTTTTCCCGTCAGCACAATTTGGTCGCTCCCTTTCTTGGGTGACAGCGTGCTGTTAATAAATAACCTTGCATGCTAATGAATAGTTGTCTTCATTTACATACAGCAGTTAAGCATTAGCAATGCCTAGAAACAATATTTGCTAGCTATTTTACTTGATGACCATGTGCCCCCTGCACAGTATTAACTGTATGATGTAGGGGCGGAGCCATGGTGTATGTGCATGCACTGAGGCATCGCGTAAGAGCAGGGCCATGAGCAGCCAGAGCTGATCAGTGCCTTCCCCGTCAATGCTGCAGTTTCCACCAGAAATGGTTCAGCGCGGTTCCTCCTGGGACATTTGTGGCCAGTCCATTTTTTGGGGATGGACAGAGCAGATCAAGCCAGACAGGAAAACAGGTCTGTTTTCATCTGACATCTCCAACGCTCTTCCCATGTTACCAAAATAGGAATGATCACGCACTCGCACAAATGTGACGAGGTAAAAGTTTAACTCGCACACCCTCAAAAGGTTATGGGACCAGTTTGGTCGCCGTCCAGAGCCCTGAATGGCCTGGTTTCACTGCGCATGTCAGGGTTGAATCGGTGAGCATACGAAACGTGTGTCACCTGAGAAAGTTGTGGAGAGCAAACAAGTCCAAAATGGGATGGAAGCTGTTTCCCCTGTTCTTTGGAACCAGGAAGTATCTGGACATAACTCCAGCTAGTCAGGTCACTTTTTTGTTTAACAGCATAGAAATCTGGAAGCTGCCAGTGTCCTCCCCAAGGGCTTGGGAGGGCCTTAGACCGCTGAACTGAGGGGGCGCTCCAGCATACAAGCCTGTAGCCCCTGGCCGAGCTTCTCTACACCTGGTGTGACATGGTGCACACCTCCAGTTCTACTGTCTTACAGAGGGAGGGGAGGGGGATTCTCTCGACTCTCCACACTCTTTGTTCATCTTGGGGACATTGACTCGCACAATGCTGCCCTCTGGTGCCCATCTGTGGTTGCTGCGCCTTCTTGGCAATGTACGAGTGCATACAGGATTCTGGGCAGCAGCACCGGGGTGGATGAGGCGGGAAAAACTGTTTTGTAGATTTGTCATTTTTGTTTTTTGAGGAACCACTGCATTACACCCTCCACTGCAAGCATGGATGCATCAGGGAATGGGTCTTCATTCCCACACTGTGTGTGTGTGTGTGTGTGTGTGTTTTTCTGAGACTTGGGGGAGCCTTGAACACTCCAGTACAGATTCTCCTCTCCTTTGTGGGGATGCCTGAACTATCCAGCAGTAAGAACCACTGGCGGCCCCAGTGTGTGTGTGGAAAATCACAAAGACATCTTCTGTTCCTCCTGGCCAGCTGAGCAGGGCCTCGCTAAGGTTGCGGGTAGATTAGAAGGCTTCCTCGACCGAGCAGACTTAGTGTCAGCAGCGCCATCTGGGGCTGCAGTACCAAGAGGCGCTGAGCTGGCTCAGAATAGTGGTTTGCTGGCTGTCCAGGCAGGAGTCTGCCTCTGAGGTGGTCGGGATGCAGACGGTGGCTTCTGTCAAGGTGGTTTTCTTGGCCTTGTGCAGCTGCTGCATGGAGGTTAGGTGGAGTCACCTCGCTCTTTCCTGCATCACCAACATAGTGATGCACTTCCCCGTGACAGTGCTGAACATGCAGACATATATCCGACTGTGGTTATGTCCTCCCACACAGCAGTTGCAGGCACGTCGCCCATGTCATCAAAGAGCTGCACCTTCTTTCCACGAGACTCTGACTTCCACAGTTCCGGGAAGATAAGGACAGGATGCAGAATCTGGAGCCGCTCTGCCTCACGTCAGCGCAGGTTGTGACATCCTTGTCGTGCTCGTCCAGGCGAGGCCAAACCTTGGGAGCCTCCCGGTGGACAAGCAGGGAGAGCTGATAGGCTGGGCAGGTGGAACAAAGAGAATCTTCCTTCTCCTCCAACGGACTCGACCTCCTTGTTGTCAGAGTCTGCGTCTGAGATGCTGGCCTGCTGGGCTTGTCAGAGTCAAAGGCTCTTCGCTGTGAACTTTGTGCAGGGGTGAGGGAGCCGTGTCTTTGATCGCTCTGGGCGCGTTCCAGCGCAGAGCTCACGGAGCGGACCTGGAGTGCCTCCTTGCCTGTTATCTTGCTCTCACAGGTGCACAGTCAAGCGCCGGCGTCTCACTGCTCCGTGGTCGGAAGCAGCTTCCCAGGGCCCTGTCGGGGATTTTGGGCCCCACGAAAAGATCCCACACTGGGCCCCTGTCCCCCAACAGGCCAAGCAAACCCAGTGCAGTTACTGCAATGACAAATGTCAGTGTCAAATAAAAGCTAGTCTGGTGAGGAAATACACAGCACGTTTTTGCAATGATACTCAGCGCCACCGTTACGCCGCTGCAGGCATTGAACAGACCCTCGGCTCCAGTCAGCAAGGCTGGTTCATTTGGGGTGGTGGTGTGTGGGGATGGATGGGTGCTGCCTCTGAAATGGAACTGTTTCAGCTGCTGCAACCCTTGGCAGGGAGTCCTGTCCCGAGGGAGAACTTCGGTTCAGACGAGGCTGAGTTGGTACTAAGCTGGCGCAACTCACTGCAGATCTTTAATGAGTGAATTAAATAACAGCTGAACGATGTCACCTTTAAGACATAAACTCTCTACATGCTATGAACCCAGTATTACATTATGACTTTCGACCAAAATGTTTTCCTTTGCCGGTTTTTTAATTATTCTACATCAGTAGCCAACTAGCTGCCAGAACAGAGTACACGAGCATTCATGCATAATACTGCAGTTTTCAGACTTTTCTAAACGTGTTGTTTGGTATGAAGCGTCAGTTGGACCCTGCAGTTGCTGAGTTTATTACCATTAATCATCCTGCCCTGTTCTCATCCCGTTGATTTGGTTTAACATGTGTTTGACACAGGTTCACCATGAAGTGATGCCTTCCCACACCATGTATGCCCTGAATATGGAGCGCATCCTGTCACGGCTCTGGCACCCAAGCCACGAAGAACTAGAGCAGGACCGCGTACACCGGCAGCGCCTCGCTGTCAAAGAGGGCGTGCTCATGAGCTGAAGACTGCCGTCCAGCACGGTACAAGATGGACTGTGGATAACATTGAGACACAAGGATACTCCCTACAGGGCCAGGGTCAGAGGACGAATGGTGCAGGATAAAACTCAGCAGTTGGAAAGTGGACACAGAGTCGATTCCAGTCACCTGCCAGGAACTGGCAAGTTTCCTCTGCTTTGTTTTCCTTGGTTCCTCCAGCCATTTTGGCATCAGCCCACCATCACTTGGAACGGCAGTTCTGAAGAGGGAGTCCACTTGGGTGGCAAATGTTCAACATGTTTAGTTTTAGGATTTAACTGCAGCTTTGAGTACTGGAGAGGGGAGGACGGAGCCGTCCCAGTGAGAGTCTCTAGATGGCCGAGATGGAAATGCGCCTCGAATGTTTTCCTTAAAGGAACATGCACATTTTTTGAGAAATGCATTTGATTGCCACCCTCCCAGAGCCAGATAGATACCTTCAATCTGCTGCGAGTGCATCAGGGAGCTGAGACCCCCCGAGACTGTCGACCGCTAGTTAGCATAGCACAGTGAATGGGAGTGGATGGAAAGTGTTAGCATACCTCTGTCCAAAGGCATGAAATACAATGTTTCATAGTTGATATTAGTTTCATTGCATTGATGAGTCATCCGCTGTTCTGAGCTAGCCTACCATCAGCTTGTCTCTTGCTCTGTAATGCACACACAGAGCGGTTGGGGCACGGGAGGATGGGCAGGAGCCATAATTCCCAAAAGTTGTCTTGTTCTTTTCAAAGCCTGAAACAGAAACTGGCCCGGTCAGACGGGTGGCTGCGTCATTGACGTGACTGAGGTCACAATGTCCTGCACATTTAGAATATGAAAATATCCTCAAATTCCCTCTGTGTGTTTAAGACTGATGAGACAAAATCCATGTGGACTCAATAAAAGTGACGCTTCACCAGCTGTCAACCAGGAGCCGGTCCTGAGCGCCAGTCAGGCGGTAAGTGCGTGCAGCTGTGTGGTTTTACCAGGGGACGTGGGGTCCTGAAAGGTTCCAGCTGCATCCTGCGTCTTGTCCCCGCTGATCTTCTGTGGAGCGCAGCTGAAACATTGGTGGGCTGTCAGGACGCTGGACTCTTCAGGGTTGGTGGTCCACAGACTTGGAGTGACGCTGCAGGCTCACTCTGATGCGCCTTCAGAGCCTTGGATGCTTTTCTTCACTGGGAGTTTGTATTGTTTGGGGCGTAAATAAAACAGCAGCTTTGTACAAGTCAACACTCTGTAATGCTTGAAGGTTTATTCTAGGAGTCTGCATCGGGGGGAGGAGGGTGACCCCCCCCCACACACACACACACCAGAATGCACTGAGAAGTTCTTCCCATATTTGGCTTCCTGCTGCTCACTTCCGACACCTCACCGTCCAATGGGAACTTGAGTGAACCCCACGCTGCTGCACCAGTGACCCCCCCCCCCTTCCTCTAGTAGCAAACCCTTAATGTCTAATGCATCAAATCTCCTGATTTATTCATCAGTCAGGACCCATCACACACGTGTTCCAACATTTTATTTATGTACAATTCTGTAGTGCTCAAAAATACAGCGTAGAAATATTAAAAAGTGTTAATGTCAGGTCTAACAGGAGTTACACCCAAATATGACAAAGTTGCATCAGTAAGGGGTTAAGAAAGTAAGGCAGTTCTTTAGTCAGTAAACTAAACACACCTGAGTGCTTGGTGTGGGAGAATGTTAGTGTTCCTCTGTACAGTGCTCGACAGGTCTGGATGCATACGGTGGTTCTGGCAGGTCTGCAGGGTCAGAGGGGCTCTGCACCGGCGCTGACAGGATACAGAACCTGCTGGCCGGCCAAGTGTGGCCGCCTCCCCTGGCGTGTATTGGATGGAATATATTGGAAAAAGAAGGAGACAATTCCCCAAAGCTATGTAACATCTAGCAAGTCTCATCAAGTCTCGCTCTGTCTGCAGGAACTTCAGCCTCAGCTGCTGATTTGGTGGGAACAGCGTTTGGTCCCCAACCAACGTCCCGTGTTGCCAGTCTAAAAGGCCTGGAGCTGCTGTGTGAGGATGAGCTGGCAGCCGCTGTTAACGTGGTCCATCACCTTCTGTTTGAGCAGAGCCAGCTCGTCCCGCAGAACATTGGCAGAGGAAACCAACTCCGTATTTTGGCTCTTCAGGTTCTTGACCCGATCCTCCAGTCGAGAGATCCGCTCCAGCTTCCTTTTCCGGCATTTGGACGCGGCCACCCGGTTCCTCATGCGCTTCCGCTCCGCCTTGATGCGCTCCTGCGTCTCCATGTCGATGGGGGAGAGCGGCGGCGTCTCGCTGGACATTTCGGGGACCGTCTGGGGCTCCTCCTTCAGGGAGCGTAGCCGCGGGTGCTGCGCCGACGTAGCCAGCTCCATGTGGGGCGGCTGCGGGGCGGCTGGGTAGCACGCTGGGGGCGGAGGCCGTCTGTCGCCGGCAGGTGCAGCCGCGGAGGCCAGCGCAGCGCGGCTGAAGGTGCCCAGGTTGGTGTACTCCGGAGGCTCGGGGCGCACCGTGCAGCTGTAGGGGATCTCGCCGCTCTCGGACGCAGCAGGGCCAGATGCCGCGCCGCTGGCCGCCGCGCCGCTCTGCGCGTCGGCCGGGATCTGCTGCTGGTAATGCAGCTCCGCCAGCGCCCTCACGAAGCCCTCCGCGAAGCCCTCCTGCTCGTCCGTGATGTTCTTGGGGCAGACGAACTGGGTCGGGGTGGGGGTCGTGAGCCCGCTGCAGGACTGGATGATGAGTCTCTCCAGCTCGGGCGACGCGAGCTTCAGCAGCCCGACGTCCGGGGACGTCAGGATGTCCAGGGCCTTGGAGCCCAGCTGAGGCTTGAAGTGCTTGGGGTCGTTCAGGTTCAGGGTCATGGTCTGTTTCAGGGTTTTAGGGTTGAAGCCGAACACCCTCGCGCCGTCGTGCTGCGAGCTGGACGCGTTCACGGCTTCGTCGTAGAAAGTCGCCTCCATTTTCCTGGACATCAAGTTGTCGGAGCCTCAGGCGGAGGAAAGTAGTCCCGCGGCGGCTGTTACATGTGTTCCGCGGCTCCTCGGAACAGAGTCAGGCTATTGTCGAAGTTCAACTCACTTGACAACTTTCTGTCCCGTTAAAACTTTTCTCTAGTGTCCCGCGTGAAGCTCCGGTGGATCCCTCCGCCGCCGCGCGTCGCCTCGCCACACTCTACGGGTCCGCGTTGACTCGTTTCCTGCCTGGAACCCAGAAACGAGCCTGGTTCGGTGATACTTTCTATCACTTCCAACGTGGAGACGAACTTTATCCACCTCTAAGCTGCAGCTCGACTGAAAATAACAATGATGTCATTTCTACGGCTTCTGATTGGCTGGAGGTGGTGTGGCGGGCGGGGTTTGTCTACTGACACGCGGGTTGCTCTGACAACCAGCCATGTCCCCGCCCCCCGCGATGCTTTATGGGATTAGGTAATGCAGACAGTGGAGCAATGTACTCTGGGATTACGTAGTGTTTTTGAATATTTAGTTACCCGCTCAGTTCTGTGACAGTCCTAGCAGCGGGACCCGGATCAGGATCGCATCCTCCGGGATCAGTGATCAGTTCGAGGACCCAATCCGAGGCCCCTGTCAGGGGCGTGGCCCCGCAGACTCAATTTTGCCTTATAAGTGATGAGTCCTTGTTATTATTCACCGTTTGACCTACAAAGGAGCAGAAAGACGCCGACAATCCCAAAGTGACGTCATCTTGTGTCTTGGAATGTCCAAAGTGGGGCCCGGGGCGAAAATTTGGTCCACCCTGAGAAACTGAAATTTGAAAAAAAGGTAAATTAATAATACAGCCATGAAGACCCCTCCCAGGGTCCCTGAGGGCCATCTGTTCCTAAATCTGATCAGGTCACTCACACACACACACACGCACACACACACACTCCAGCTTCAATCAAGAGGGTGTTGATCTATGTGTGTCAGGGCCTGGAGCCTTGTGATGTCACTAACTGCTGCAGTTACCTGTCCAGGTGATGCAGTAATAACGAATCAAGACACTCAGCACTGTCACAAGCATTCAGGCGCCATGGCGATCAAATCTAGAGGCACAAGAGCTCCAACCCTGGTGTTAGGGTCTGTGTGAGTGGGCGGGGTTTGTCGATGTCTGATACCGTTGTGTGTGTGTGTGCGTTAATGTGTGTTACATGTTGTGTTAATGTGTGTGTCAATGTGTGTGTATTACATGTATGATAATGTGTGTGTTATATGTTGTGTGTTACTGTAAATGGTAAAACGGTAACTGGACTCAGTTTTATAGAGCGCTTTTCTACCTCAGCAGCACTCCAAGCTCTTTACAGTGTCGTCTCATTCACCCGTTCACACATACACTCACTCACTGATGGTAGAGCTGCCATGCAAGGCACCAACCTGCTCATCAGGAGCAATTATGGGTCCAGTATCTTGCTCAAGGACACGGTCACCGGGGTCGGGGATTGAACCAGCAACCCTTTGGTTGCTAGACGGCCGCTCTACCCCTGAGCCATGCCGCCCATGTGTGTGTTACATGGTGTGTGTAAATGTGTGTTACATTGTGTGTTACATGTTGTGTGTTAGTGTGTTACATGTTGTTTGTTATGTGTTAATGTGTGTGTTACATGTTGTGTGTCAATGTGTGTTACATGTTGTGTGTCAATGTTTGTGTTACATGTTGTGAATTGTGTGTGTTAATGTGTGTGTTACATGTTGTGCGATAATGTGTGTGAAACATGTTGTGTGTTAATGTGTGTTACATGTTGTGTGTTAATGTGTGTGTCAATGTGTGTTACATGTTGTGTGTTAGTGTGTATGTTACATGTTGTGTGTTAGTGTGTGTGTTACATGTTGTGTGTTAATGTGTGTTACATGTTGTGTGTTAATGTGTGTGTCAATGTGTGTTACATGTTCTGTGTTAGTGTGTATGTTACATGTTGTGTGTTAATGTGTGTGTTACATGTTGTGTGTTAATGTGTGTTACGTGTTGTGTTACATGGTGTGTTACGTGTTGTGTGTTAATGTGTGTGTTACTGTGTATTAATGTGTGTTAATATGTGTTACATGTTGTGTGTTACATGTGTGTGTCAATGTGTGTGTGTTACATGTGTATTAATGTGTGTTAATATGTGTGTTACATGTTGTGTGTTACATGTGTGTTAATGTGTGTGTTACATGTTGTGTGTTAATGTGCGTGTGTTACATGTAATGTGTTAATGTGTTACATTGTGTGTTATTGTGTGAGTCACTGTGTGTGTTGCATGTTGTGTGCTAGTGTGTGTTACATGTTGTTTATTATGTGTTAATGTGTGTGTTACATGTTGTGTGTTAATGTGTGTTACATGTGTGTGTTACATGTTGTGTGTTAATGTGTGTTACATGTTGTGTTACATGGTGTGTGTTACATCTTGTGTTAATGTGTGTGTTACATGTTGTGTGTTAATGTGCGTGTGTTACATGTTATGTGTTAATGTGTGTTACATTGTGTGTTAATGTGTGTCACTGTGTGTGTTACATGTTGTGTGTTTCCCATAAGCAGGCTGAAGGATGTTTTCCTCCTCTAAGCTGGTAGACCGTCTCTGTTGTGGTGTTATTAGAACATCCGCAGGGAACATGGAACCGTCCCCTCACTCGTGCCTTGCAGCTCCTCCTCCTCCACAGGCACAGTTCCTGGTTCTTCCTGTTCTTTGTTTTGGCTACATGCATGCACATGCATCTTTATTATGTTATGCGTGTTAACCTCCACTCCTATGCCGGTCTGACATGCTGTTTCCTGTTTCCTTTTTCCTGTTGTCAGAACTCTGACCTGGTGGGCGAGTGTAGCATCGGCCAAAGAGAACCGACTTCTTCCTGGAAAGGAATCCCATGGTTCTGAGTGTGAGTTCTGTTTTTGTTCAGATAAATAATGTTCCTCATTACTATAGATGATGGTGATGATGGTGATGATGATGATGATGATGGTGATGATGGTGATGATGATGATGATGATGGTGATGATGGTGGTGATGATGATGATGATGGTGGTGATGATGGTGATGGTGATGATGGTGATGATGATGATGATGATGGTGATGATGGTGGTGATGATGATGATGATGGTGGTGATGATGGTGATGATGATGATGATGGTGATGATGCTGATGATGGTGGTGATGATGATGATGATGATGGTGATGATGATGATGATGATGATGATGGTGTTGATGGTGGTGATGATGATGGTGATGTTGATGATGATGATGGTGGTGATGACGATGGTGATGATGATGGTGATGATGGTGATGGTGATGGTGATGATGGTGATGATGGTGGTGATGGTGATGATGATGATGATGGTGGTGATGGTGATGGTGATGGTGATGGTGGTGATGATGATGGTGGTGATGATATTGGTGGTGATGATGGTGGTGATGGTGATGATGATGATGATGATGTGATGGTGATGATGATGATGATGGTGGTGATGATCATGGTGTGATGGTGATGGTGGTGATGATGTGATGGTGATGATGATGGTGGTGATGATGATGATGATGATGGTGGTGATGATGATGATGATGATGATGATGGTGATGATGATGATGGTGATGATGATGATGATGATGATGACGTGGTGATGATGATGATGTGATGGTGATGATGATGATGATGATGATGGTGATGGTAATGATGATGATGGTGGTGGTGATGATGATGGTGATGATGATGATGATGATGTTGGTGATGATGTTGGTTATGATTATCATGATGATGATATGATGATGATGATGGTGGTGATGATGATGATGATGATGGTGATGATAATGATGATGGTGGTGATGATGATGATGATGATGATGATGTGATGGTGATGATGATGATGATGTGATGGTGATGGTGATGGTGATGGTGATGGTGATGATGATGGTGATGATCATGATGATGATGATAGTGATGATGGTGATGATGATGATGATGATGATGATGTGATGGTGATGATGATGATGATGGTGGTGATGATCATGGTGTGATGATGATGATGATGATGTGGTGGTGATGATGATGATGATTATGATGCTGGTGATGATGATGATGATGATGTGATGGTGATGGTGGTGATGATGATGATGGTGATGGTGGTGATGATGGAGATGATGATGATGGTGGTGATGATGGTGGTGATGATGGAGATGATGATGATGATGGTGATGATGATGGTGGTGATGATGATGGAGATGATGATGATGGTGGTGATGGTGATGATGACGGTGGTGATGATGATGGTGATGATGATGATGGTGATGTCAGCGCTTCACTCACACAACAGCAGGTCGATCATTCTTAAAATAAGTCACTCATAACAAGTCTATCTTTCTGTATGTCTGTCTGTCTGCCTGCCTGCTTGCCTGTCTGTCTTTCTGTCCCATTGCATTATTCAGCATGTCCTCCTCCAGCTGGTGGTGTTATGAATGAGTGGACACTAGGCCATGTCTCAGGGGTTGGACTTTCAACTTCCTATGAAACAACATCGTGTCCTGCTTGTTCCCAGGTGCTCCACCTGTGTCCAGGCCCACCAGGAGCGTGTTCCTACGGACCCGCGCGGCTGCGTCCCAGCTGTGCTTCCTGTTTCTCTGTCACTCTTCCCCCTCTGCTGGCCCGGCACTTAGGTATTGGCGCCCCCCCCCCCCCCCCCCCCCCGCTTGGGCCAGCTGTTTCCACTGCAGGCAGCTCTGTGATTAGGAGCTGGGCCTTGTTGACCAGACGTGGGACGGCCCACTGATGTCCCCCTCCAGAGGCTCCAACACGGACACAGACTCTATACTCATGCGTTGGTGGATCAGCGGTGGCTCCGATCACCCTCCAGGCTGGAGGAGAGGCACCAAGCCGCCAGGGAGACGGATGAGATTTCAAACAAAGTCCGTGCAGTGTTTGTTGAAGACCATCTGGCTCTTCCTGTCCTGCTGCTGGGGTTTTCTCTGTGCTCTCTCTCTACTGATGGTTAGGGTTCAAACATCGTGGTCACAGCCGGTGCCGTTCCTCCAGACAGCTGTTTTATTCCTCTAAGAGCACAGAGAACAGAATGACTGGAGGAGAACGTTTGAGACAGCAGTTCTCAGCTGGAACTGAGTCATTCTAGCAGAGACTGAAGCTGTCCTCTCCGTGTTGTGTTGACATCACCGCTGTAGTCACTGTTTATTTCACTGAGCGATGAATAATCTCGCCATGTCCCTCTGTTAATGACAATCTAAACAAGTCTGCATCAAGTCCTGGATTGGTGGTGCAGCTTTAGACCCCGCCCTCGATAGAAAGTACCTGGTAGCTGAACTGAGATCATTTGTCCCTGTCCACAGGCAGCATGAGTGCTGGCAGCCAGCAGCCTGACGTGATGGTTTCAGTCGCTGACAGTCAGTAACGCAGATGTCTCTCTGCAAGAATCTCAAAATGAATCTGAAGTGCAGCAAAAAATTTCAGTCCATTTTTGACCATTTTTTAGCAACTCAAGTTCACAAAGCCATGATGTCATCATACAACCGAAAACCACATCCATCCATCCCTCCATCATCCATCCCTCCATCATCCATCCATCATCCCTCCATCATCCATCTTCTCCCTCTTCTCCTGTTGAGGGTGGTGGGGGTGGAGCCTATCCCAGCAGCCTTCCCCCTGGACAGGTCACCAGTCCATGGCAGGGCCAACACATAGAGACAGACAACCATTGGCTCTCCCAGCCACGCCTACAGTCAATTTAGAGTCTGGATTAACCTGGTCCCCTCTTGATGTCTTTGGACTGTGGAGGAAGCTGGAGTACCAGAGAGAACCCAGCAGGAACAGGGAGAACATGGAGACTCACCCAGAAAGACCCCGTGCTCCAGCCGGGGCTCCACCCACAACCTTCTTGCTGGGGGGCCACAGTGAGGACCACTGCTCCACCGGGCCTCCCTGAAAGCCACATTCAAATCGTAAACCAGCTCAGGGCCGACCTGAGGCATCAGCAAGCTTAGCAGTTGCTTGGGGCCCCATGGCCACCAGGGGGCCCCAATCGAATGGGTTTCTTTTTTGTTGCTTTTTTTAAACATATAAAATATCTTAAAGAAGTGACAACATAATTTAATGAATGAATAATTCAATACAAGAAAATTCAACCCCCAGACCCCCCCTCTTGTTTGCACCCACTCTTGAGCAAAGGACCCCACTCTGTCCTCATGTGTCTGTGGCCCAGGTGACCAGAGGTCATCACCTATGCGTGTTAACCCTTGATAATGTCACATTATAGTGGGACATTTGTGCTTCAGGTTCGTAGTTCACCGCCCTGTTCATTACTGAGGTCGGACTCTGGTGCTGGGACTAGTTGGCTCATGTCCAGCAGGTCAGAATGAGATTCTTGTTTGAGCACAGCTGGACTCGTCGGGACCATGAACGCAACTCCCAGACACTGACCCATAAGGTGTGTGGACGCGTCCTGTTCAGTGTTTGTTAGCAGACTTTTACTTTTTTATTGTGGGCCAAATTTGGACCGCGGGCTCTACTTTTCCCACCCGGGCTGTTGTTTGAGTCACGGTTCTTCTGACTGGAACGAGGTGAGACCTGGTGACCAGAACTGTTGGCCCGAGCGTCCCGGCAGGGAAAAGCGACTTCGTCCTGTTTGTCCATTCGCGCCTCCGTCGTTAGCAGCGTCCCCAGCAGCTCAAAGTCCGCAGAACTTCGTCGACATGCTCCCGCTGTGAGACAAGGTTCTGACCCGCGGGGAAGCTGAGGGACGCGGGTACTCCCGCCCGCCGGGCTCGATGTGTCTTCTTGCGTGTTTGGACTGTTGCCACGAGCGTTCATTCATTGGTGTGACGTAACTGGACCGTCGTTGATCGTCGTCCGAATCCGTGAATCGCCGCGTCTGTTGTAGTCAGAGCCTGATAAACGTGAACGGTGCCGGCTGACCTTCTCACGCGCCTCCCCGCTGCCCCCATGGCGGGGGTCTACTACGTGGGGGTGGACGTGGGCACCGCCAGCGTGAGGGCCGCCCTGGTGACCGGGGGGGGCCTGGTGCGGACCACTGCGGAGGAGCCCATCAGCGTTTGGGAGCCCCAGGCCGACCACTACGTCCAGTCCTCATGCGAGATCTGGGAGCGGTGCTGCTCCGTGGTGAAGGTCCGGTGTTGGCGTCCAGGCGTGTGATTGTTCCCCCCAACGATGACGAAGGGTTGACTGCGTTTCTCTGTTCCAGGAAGTGGTTCGGGGTGTGGAGAGGGCTCAGGTACGAGGGATCGGTTTCGATGCCACCTGCTCCCTGGTGGTCTTGGACCAGCGCTTCCAGCCTGTACCAGTAGGCCGGGATGGTGAGACCTCACTGATGACTGCAGTTCGAGATGAGCTCCCACCTGCAGCCTGGCCAGGCCCAGGCGGCTCCAGAGGAGCTGCAAGAACCACCCTCCCTGGACGTGCACGGCGTTTAAAGATGCTGATGACGCTGCGGGGAGGCGTGTTTCTCCTTCTTTATCAGAAACGAATCGATCAATCAGGTCGGACTCTTCTGGTCAGTCCAACCGTCACTGGTGTTGGTGGACTCTGATCATTTGTTGCTGAATCACATCAAAGAAAGAACAAAGCTTTGTCTGACGACTTTGATGTTCTTCTTTCTTTGTTGTGAGGCACTTTGAGCTGCACTTTTTTGTGTGAGTACAAATAAAGCCTGAATTTCAATTGTCATTAGCATGCGTGCTAACCAGCACAGCCATGGTTGTGGTGGTGATTGCAGCACCAGGACGCCATGACCTGTTACCGATCCCAACAGAACAGTCTGGTCAGATCTTTCCAGTGGCGGGGAAGGAGTTAAATTAACCTGCGTTCAGGAACTACATCATGTAGTGTGAGGCGTGCTGAGGGGGGGCGCACCATCTCAGACTCTGTAACTCCTGATTTCATGTAAAGTCTTGACCTCAAGGTCATAGGTCAGGGTCAGCTGGAGCAATGACTCCTGGGAGGGTCATCCCTACGTGAACAACATGCTTGAGTTCATCTTCCCTTCTGTTGTTGCTAGGTGACCCACAGAGGAACGTAGTGATGTGGATGGACCATCGTGCTGCAGAGCAGGCAGCTCGGATCACGCGCTCGGGCCACAGGGTGCTGAGCAGGGTGGGAGGGGTCATGTCACCAGAGATGCAGCCCCCTAAGCTGCTCTGGCTCAAAGAGGTGAGAGGTGAGCGAGGGCACCAGCAGTCACCCCAGCTTTTATTGGCGCTTACGTTTTCCTGGATGATCAGCTCGCTGTTCTTATCAGTCTCAGGTTCTTCTGTCAGTCGTTAGAACTGTAACCTCCTCCTTCTTCTTCTTCTTCCAGAATCTAAAGGAAAGCTGCTGGAACAAAGCTGCACACTTTTTTGACCTTCCAGACTTCCTGTCATGGAAGGCAACAGGCTCTCTGACAAGGTGAACCCTGAGGGGTCATGGTGGGGGTGCCTGTCCTGCTGCAGTTGGTTCCTCACTGATCAGAGAGTTTACACACTGAGAAACGGATCATTTTGGAGTACCAGATTGTTCAACTGTCATGCAGACACGGTTGTCCGATCAAATCCAAGTCCCATGAACAGCCTTTTTTGCGCTAACCGTTAGCTTGTTGTGCTGCTTGTGTACAGGCTAATCTGAGTTGGTCCAAGCTTATTTTCAGCAGTGTGTGTTCCAAACTGCTGCCTCTTCCACCTCCTAGACGGGACGGTGTGCAGGGGGCCAAGAAGACAAAGACCCTTCTGAGATCTGCTGACTGCTAGTTAGCTTAGCACAATGAATGGTGGCGGGTGGGAAGCAATAGCATTCTTCAAAGATACTTTAGATAAGTAACTTCGGCAGCCCCTCATTCTTCTCAAAGAAACTTTATCAAGTATTTTTCTGGATTGGGCTTCACCAGAAGTCTTGAACAGACTTGCTGCTGCTTGACAGAGCTGAGAGAAAAGTCGGGAATGTTCTCGTTGTCTGGTGCTTGAGAGGAACTTTTCCCTGTCCACCTCCAACCGCTAAATCATGACAACGTCAGATACCGTGATGAGAGTGCATTTAATTCATGTTATCCCCAGTTATCCCATTGTTGTGTGCATGTAAACACACTGTTGTGTTTGAGCTAACAGGGAAACTCTCGGATGTGTGTGTGTCCATGTGTGTGCATGTGTCATGGTTTCTTCAACTGCCGTCTGGGATGATGTGTTCAAGTCCTGCGCTGCTGTGTTGTTAACAGATCTTTGTGTACTCTGGTGTGTAAATGGACGTACTGTCCTCCGGAGGGTTGGGATGTCAGCTTCTGGACTGCAGTCGGACTGGAGGACCTGCTGGAAAACAACTTTTCCAAAATAGGTGAATGAGGACTGTCCGGTAACGTCTGATAACATCTTATGGATCCTCAGACACCAGCCCCACGTCATTCTGTCAATGTTGACATCTTTTCTCAGGCAGCCAGACTTCTCCTCCAGGGAGCCCGCTTGGGGACGGCCTCACCCAGGAGGCAGCTGCAGATCTGGGTTTGGACCCAGGAACCGCCGTTGGTGCCTCACTCATCGACGCTCACGCTGGAGGCCTCGGTACTACATTCACCCTGTCACTTCCACAGCAACGCTGTGTAATGGTTGGTGAGCAGCAGCAACAGCGGCATCTGCTACCACGAGTGGTAATAACAGGAGAGTGTCACACCTGTGGAGTAGTGAAGGCTACGCTAGCCGCTAACAGAACAGAGTTCACACAAGCATTTGTTCTTACCTTGGTACAGTAGCATGCTAAAATGACATATCCGCTAACACCTGCCGTTACGTGAATATTAATGCCTGCTGATGCTTAAAAAGAACTTCTTGTCAAATAAATTATCCTCAAAAAACTTGTATTCCTGAAATGAAGCAAACTGGTGTAGCATGCTAGCGATCAAAGTGAGCCAGCTACCGACACCACAGTCGCTGTACCAGTGTCTGGGTGTGTCATCTAGCAGTTTTATTGACGTCACATCAACACGTCTAGCCTGTGTCCATCTCTCAAAACCGGGCTGGCTTATGAAGATTGTACACGCTTTCACCCCACTTAAGTGAGTGCAGGAAGAGTGGGGACTGAGAGAGAGGCAGTTCTCAAGGTGCATGTGTAGAAGGTTCCCAGATCCTGCCTCGGTAGGTGGGGTAACTTTGCAGCTTGTGCGTCACCATGAGAGAGAGGTTTTGCATTTTAGTAGGAGAGCTCAGAGAGGGACCCTCCTCTCCTCTTGACACACAAATTGGCTGACTTGTAGTTAGCTTAGCACAATGAATGGTTGTAGATGGGCAGGTTAGCATACCACCATCTGGCCCGCTCAGTATCTAACACTTGTGGTTCAGGATGTTGGTGTGTCCAGCAGTAAGCCGCCTCGTCCTCGCTGTCCAAGTCAGCTAAGATGAGTAGCAGCAGTCTTGGTTTGGTTTGGTTGGCCAAAGTTCCAATGGAGGCTTTGAGGTGCTGCGTCAGGTCCCTGCACTCAGGCAAAAGTTCCAACTTTGTCTGGTTCTAAAATCACAGCACACCATTTGGGACAAAAAGGTATTTGATATGCTAACACTTTCCGACCACTACCAGTCATTGTGCTAAGCTAACTAGCATTGAGGCTAACCCTAACGCTCTTGTCTGCCTCTCGGGAGGAAGACAAATATGAGTCATCCAAGTTGGGTGTGTTCTTCTCACCTTCTGTATTTTTTAGATCATCACAGCCTTTGCTGCCAAGCTGACAACAATCAGCTTGGCAGCAAAGGTGCCTGCCTGCGCCTGAGTGGCAGGGGTTCCATTGAGCACGTCAGCTGGGATATTTTGCCTACTAGAAAGGTTCCAGCTCAAGCGGCTGAGAGTAAGAGCAGTGTTAGCAGCCCTGGATCAGACCGTCCTCACATCTGGTTTGTGAACTCTGCACGTGACCTTTCGCAGTGACCTCGGTCAATGTCAGCATCAGTCAGAGGTTAAAACACTATTAAAACACCGACGCTGTCAGCTGAGTGCGCGTCAGTGTGATGTGCACCCCTGAACCTTTCACCTCAAACTGAAACCAGCTTGACAAACATTATTCCAGCAGTTGGTTTCACTGGGGAATTCTGCGTCAACGTGACTCCAGCGGGCCTATTTGTTCCTGACTGGGCGCCAACGGACATTTTCTAAATTGCATCAAGTAACGCCAACATTTCCTCCTGAACAATAACAGATGAAATCAATAAATGCAGCCTATGTTTTGGTTCGTTCCAGGTGTGATAGGTGCCGACGTAAGAGGTCATCACCTGCCCTGTGAGGGTCAGCCAGTCTCCTCGCGCATGGCCGTGATCTGCGGGACGTCCTCCTGTCACATGGCGGTGAGCGGTTCACAGCTGCTGGAGGACCAGCGTACTTTTCAAACAGGGAGAAAATCCCGCCACAGGTTTAGGATCATTTAGAAGAACTGCAACCTCTTGTGTTGGTACCAGAGTTTCGCTGAGTCACTTCAGTTTATTCATTCAGTCCTGCTTTGAAGTGAGTCACCCAGAACTCATTGGTAATATTTGTAGGGTTCATTCCTCAGTAACCCTAAGACTGTTTCCCCCTCACATCAGGTCAGTGAGCGGCCTCTGTTTGTGCCAGGGGTGTGGGGACCCTACCTGTCAGCCATGGTTCCTGGCTTGTGGCTCAACGAGGGAGGCCAGAGTGCGACAGGGAGGCTGGTCAGTCTGCTGACCATCGGCTCAGCTCTTCATCTTCACGTCATCTTATCTATTTATACATTGAAGACTCTCCGTTGTTGTAAGAGAGGTTCGTGGGACGACCTCCGGTCGGACCAAGATGTTGAGCTGATCTGTGCGATGACCTGTGACTGAAGTATGCTAACACGCCCCACCCACTAGCCGCTGTGCCAAGCCGACCAGCAGTCACCGCTCAGAGCTCCCTGAGGCAACGTGGGGAGCGCGGGGTCCACCTTCTTTGCCTCGGGGGGGTAACAAATAACCCTTTCACAAAACCACAACACATCTGGACACATTACTCACAAGCAGCTCCCCTCCTCATCAGTTGGTATTGCTCAAAATGCAGCACAGCTGAGTTCACACACCAGCTGAAGTGAATTTTTGGATTCTTTCCTTGTGGGTTTGATCGTTATTATCAGTCGAGGCGGTCAAACCAATCAGACGTGAAAGATTTGCCAAAGACGCCTGGTGCTTCCAGCCCAGCGCTGCTCCAAATCTCTAGCCAGACTCTTCTCTTCTGTTGTTCCCCAATGGTGGAACGAACTACAGAACTCTGTGTGTTCTGCTGAGTCCCTTTCTACTTTTAAGAGACAATTGAAGACTCAATCGTTCAGAGAGCACCGAGGCACTGAACCTGACTCTTCTCCTCTTTGTCCTGTGGGGTAGAATCAGTCAGAGGGTCCAAGACCCAGCACTTAGTGATTATGTAGCACTAACTGTGTTGTGTCATGTTGTATGTTTGTCAAAAAAAAAAAAGGGAGGGGGGGGGGGACACTTCTTCTGCCACTAGATGGCAGTACCTGTGACCAAATCACAACTGAAGCACTTTTGCGCTACTATGGGTTTTTCCTTCAGTCTGAATTCTTGCTTGTGTTGTACGTCGCTTTGGACAAGAGCATCTGCTAAAGGAAATTGTAGAATTGTAGAATTGCAGATGTGTTTCATTACGCTCACGACCTTCCTTGACGTCTGCGGGCCACTCTCTCCCCTCTCAGATTGACCACATGGTGAAGGGCCACGCCGCCTACAGCCGGCTCCAGGAGCAGGCCCAGCAGAGGTAGGCTGATGCACTCATGGCTGGACTCTCCAAACCGTCTTAGTCCCTTGGGTCATTTGTCAGAGGCATCATTGTATCCAGAGGTCAGCTCAAGTTTAGCTCCAGCGAACATACGACCATACCTCCAACCCTAGACGGGCTGTGCAGGCACTCTTTATACTTCCAAAGGCACGATCTCGTGCGGTGCCACTCATAGCCACGTGCAGAGCGCTGAAAGAGATGAATCGTCTCCCATCACAGCGCATACAAGCAAATACCAGCAAATGTGTTTTCAGAAAGAAATTAAAGGAATGTTTCACTCAGCAGTCATCACTTTTGACCGTGTCGGTCACGTTGGCTGTATTGGCAGTGACAATGATGTGTGTGAGGGAGCCGATGCAATCGTCCTTTAAATTGAGATGGATTATTGTTGGAATTATTACTACTAGCTCCTTGGGGTTTTTACAGTTGGGTGTATTTTAACTGACTTAACTTAACTTTTCTTATTTTTTGTTACCTCTTACACTCACACAGGGGAACATCTGTGGTGTAAACTGGGCTTTTCTTATTTTTACACGTAGAAAATCCGTGCCCTACATAGGTTTTCACCATGCTGGCCCTAATTCAGCTTTTTCGGTTTGTAATTTTCTTTCTGTGCCTTTCCAGATCTCCCTTTACCGGTGAAAACGTCTACAGCTACCTGAACAACCACCTGAGTTTAATGGCGAGCTCCTGCTCTGCTGTTGATCTGCTGGGCTCCAGTCTTCACGTGTGGCCAGACTTCCACGGGAACAGGTCGCCCCTGGCTGACCCCACCTTGAAGGGCATGGTGAGGGGACACGAGTCGAGGTTTGACGTGACTTACGATGTAAAACGATCCACAGACTCGCAGCCACAAAGGGTCAGTACTCTTTGTTTAGCGACACTAAACGGCTTAGCATGCTAACCTCAGTTGATGCTTTTTATTGAGTTGAGGAAATATCTTCAACAGACATTTACAGTGTTATTTCCTAACACCCTGCTAGTTGTAGTACATTTTTAGAACTTGGAACTGTGTACATATGTAGAAGGCAGAAATCGTACGCCCGCAGAGCAGCACAGGAATTCATGTCCCGAACTCCTGCAAGTTAGCATCGTTGAATGCCTGGTTCCATCTTGTTGAAGTCAAAGAGCTTTTCAAATGAGGTTTGGGTTCAACAACTGAAATTAGGTCTGTGGCTTGGACTGGATTACCACTATGAGAATGTGTGACAGCAAATAACACACTTGAAATCTGAAGCTTTTAAGTGTCTTAAAAACGCTAACAAGTGGCTAAATGAGACTGCAGAAGATGCTGAGGACCTTAAATCCTGCTGAGGTGTGGAAGATGAACGGACAGCTTGGACTCACGTGTCTGTAGTTCGTCTACAGACTCCTGGCTTCTTACTTGTAGTGGTTCCTTCCCAAAACACTGTTAAGTCAGTGATTAGCCTAGCTAGGGACACAGCAGGCTGAGCTCCTCCCTCATCAAGTGATTGATTCTCATGACAGGGTTTTGGTTTGAAAGTCTCACGACGCTGACAACAAACAACCACTGAAAGCATTTTGAACACTTTATTGTTGGACGTCGTCTTTGTCGTATTAATTCCAGGAAGCAGGAAACTGGTGCGCTGGAGAATATTGTTCCCCCTGAAGCACTGAAGGTGTGGGGGGTGGAGCTTGGCATTTGCTGTTCAGTTTTTCTAACGCCAGTCGGAGTCCTCTGAACCGGTGTCTTCCAGTACCGAGTCTGATACCCACAGCAGTGCAGGTACTTTATGCAGCGGTTGCTCTTGTGCAGGTGATCGGACTGCCTCTGTCCCAGACCCTGGAGGACTTGGCTCTGCTCTATCTGGCCACCGTGCAGGCCCTCGCCGTGAGTGTTTCATGTTTCTGATGACTTCCTCTCAGCCTCCGTCCCTCCATCCGAGGAAGGAAGGTCTGTGTTTGTTTTCTTGTAACCCTATTCCTCCTGCACCCTCCTCTGCTTTCAGCTCGGTACGCTGCATATTCTGGAGGCCCTGCGAGAAGCAGGACATGATGTCAGAACCCTCTTCTTGTGTGGGGGGTTGAGCAAAAACTCCCTGTTTGTACAGATTCACGCCAATGCTACAGGTATGAAACACCAGCTCTCCGTGTGAGGGAAGACCAGCTGTCATGGCTGAATGTTGAAGAATCTGCGTGCAGGGTTTTAGTGAAGCTCCCTCTGTGGCAGGGCTGCCCGTGGTGCTGCCGGACCAGCTGGAGGCTGTGTTGGTGGGAGCCGCAGTTCTGGGTGCCTGCGCCTCCCAGGACCACAGCAGCCTACAGGTGCAGTGTTCTGAGCGTGCGTGCAGTCCCACAGGTCACATGTCACGTTAGTCACACTGAGTTTGTTAATGATTTCTAGATTTGAATACGAATTCAGCAAACACAGCTGCTGTTCAAGTGATGTCATATGTGTCACATTATTTATGCACATGCATGTGTGTGATGGATCCGCCAGTCCTGCACCCGTCCACCAGGTCGATGACATCAGGCGAGGCAGGCAAACGGCCTTGCTAATGGAAATTCAGTTCATTTCCTCTTATTGGTGTAAACTTTGACATCGCGACCAGTTTGTGACCTTGCATTGAATGCAATCTGTGTTGGTGTTAAACCGGATTGCAGTATTTTATGGTACTCTTTTGCAGTAAGTTTCGCAAAGAAACACTGATCTCATTCTTACAATCATTACATGCTGAAGTTGATTTTGTAAAACAATAAAATTTCCAGAGAAAATATAAAGTCCAGTAGATGCAGGACTGATGATCTGCCAGCAGAAAAACGACGCAGTGGAGACACAGAGCCTCCCAATGGTGGACATGACTGCTTCATCGTAGCGGCCATGAAGCTCCATGTGAGCGGGCAGGAGGAGACCAGCGGGCAGGAGGAGACCAGCGGGTAGGAGACCAGTGGGTAGGAGGAGAGCAGTGGGTAGGAGGAGAGCAGCGGGTAGGAGGAGAGCAGTGGGTAGAAGCCAGTGGGTAGGAGGAGAGCAGCGGGTAGGAGGAGAGCAGTGGGTAGAAGCCAGTGGGTAGGAGGAGAGCAGCGGGTAGGAGGAGAGCAGTGGGTAGGAGGAGAGGAGACCAGCGGGTAGGAGGAGAGGAGACCAGCGGGTAGGAGGAGACCAGCGGGTAGGAGGAGACCAGCGGGTAGGAGGAGACCAGCGGGTAGGAGACCAGTGGGTAGGAGACCAGTGGGTAGGAGGAGACCAGCGGGTAGGAGGAGAGGAGACCAGCGGGTAGGAGGAGAGGAGACCAGGGGGCAGGAGGAGACCAGCGGGTAGGAGGAGACCAGCGGGTAGGAGGAGAGGAGACCAGGGGGCAGGAGGAGACCAGCGGGTAGGAGGAGACCAGCGGGTAGGAGGAGACCAGCGGGCAGGAGGAGACCAGTGGGTAGGAGGAGACCAGCGGGTAGGAGGAGAGGAGACCAGGGGGCAGGAGGAGACCAGCGGGTAGGAGGAGAGGAGACCAGGGGGCAGGAGGAGACCAGCGGGTAGGAGACCAGTGGGTAGGAGGAGAGCAGTGGGTAGGAGGAGAGCAGTGGGTAGGAGGAGAGCAGTGGGTAGAAGGAGAGCAGTGGGTAGGAGGAGAGGAGACCAGCGGGTAGGAGGAGAGCAGTGGGTAGAAGCCAGTGGGTAGGAGGAGAGCAGCGGGTAGGAGGAGAGCAGTGGGTAGAAGCCAGTGGGTAGGAGGAGAGCAGCGGGTAGGAGGAGAGCAGTGGGTAGGAGGAGAGGAGACCAGCGGGTAGGAGGAGAGGAGACCAGCGGGTAGGAGGAGACCAGCGGGTAGGAGGAGACCAGCGGGTAGGAGACCAGTGGGTAGGAGGAGACCAGCGGGTAGGAGGAGAGGAGACCAGGGGGCAGGAGGAGACCAGCGGGTAGGAGGAGACCAGCGGGTAGGAGGAGAGGAGACCAGGGGGCAGGAGGAGACCAGCGGGTAGGAGGAGACCAGCGGGTAGGAGGAGACCAGCGGGCAGGAGGAGACCAGCGGGTAGGAGGAGACCAGCGGGTAGGAGGAGAGGAGACCAGGGGGCAGGAGGAGACCAGCGGGTAGGAGGAGACCAGCGGGTAGGAGGAGACCAGCGGGCAGGAGGAGACCAGAGGGTAGGAGGAGACCAGCGGGTAGGAGGAGAGGAGACCAGGGGGCAGGAGGAGACCAGCGGGTAGGAGGAGAGGAGACCAGGGGGCAGGAGGAGACCAGCGGGTAGGAGAGCAGTGGGTAGGAGGAGAGCAGTGGGTAGAAGGAGAGCAGTGGGTAGGAGGAGAGGAGACCAGCGGGTAGGAGGAGAGCAGTGGGTAGAAGCCAGTGGGTAGGAGGAGAGCAGCGGGTAGGAGGAGAGCAGTGGGTAGAAGCCAGTGGGTAGGAGGAGAGCAGCGGGTAGGAGGAGAGCAGTGGGTAGGAGGAGAGGAGACCAGCGGGTAGGAGGAGAGGAGACCAGCGGGTAGGAGGAGACCAGCGGGTAGGAGGAGACCAGCGGGTAGGAGGAGACCAGCGGGTAGGAGACCAGTGGGTAGGAGACCAGTGGGTAGGAGGAGACCAGCGGGTAGGAGGAGAGGAGACCAGGGGGCAGGAGGAGACCAGCGGGTAGGAGGAGAGGAGACCAGGGGGCAGGAGGAGACCAGCGGGTAGGAGGAGACCAGCGGGTAGGAGGAGACCAGCGGGCAGGAGGAGACCAGTGGGTAGGAGGAGAGCAGTGGGTAGGAGGAGACCAGCGGGTAGGAGGACAGGAGACCAGCGGGTAGGAGGACAGGAGACCAGTGGGTAGGAGGACAGGAGACCAGGGGGTAGGAGGAGAGGAGACCAGGGGGCAGGAGGAGAGGAGACCAGCGGGTAGGAGGAGAGGAGACCGGGGGTAGCAGGAGAGGAGACCAGGGGGTAGGAGGAGAGGAGACCAGGGGGTAGCAGGAGAGGAGACCAGGGGGTAGGAGGAGAGGAGACCAGGGGGTAGGAGCTGGCACCGTCCTGCTCTCAGCCCACCAACACTTCAGCAAGTCGGGTTCAAGATGTCTCCTCAGAGAACCGTTACATAACTCTGACTCAGAAACTATGTGAAGAAGGCGTGTGTGTGTTAGTCCTCGTGTGTGTTAGTGTGTGTTGGTCTTCGTGTGTGCATGTGTTAGTGTGTGTGTTGGTCTTCGTGTGTGCATGTGTTAGTGTGTGTGTTGGTCTTTGTGTGTGCATGTGTTAGTGTGTGTTAGTCCTTGTGTGTGTGTGTGGCCTTTATAAGAGAAGTTGTTTTGTCAGTACCTTGAGGTGAGATCAGTTCACCTGTGATATTCACGTGCTAACAAAGCTCGTTATCACCTGAGATAATTACCTCCAACCAACCGTCCGTCATGTTACTATGAGATAACAAGCTGGATCATTCAAGCGTTCATTTTTCTCGTTAACCCAACATAACTAAGATCCTGTCCTGTAGCAAGATCCAAAAAGGGGGTTGCAAGTGCAGCGATCACTCACGGCCCTCAACACTCAGGACCTTCAGCTGCTGTTTCTGGTCGTGTGCTCCAGATGTTGCAGGCTTGTGAGTCAAAAACCATGAGGCTGATGAGTGAATCACTCGCTCACTGCTGCCTTCTGCTGGCTTGGATGGGAAATGCTAGTGAAATCATTGCTGCTGCTGCTTGGCCAGCCAGATTTGTAGCACCAAGTGTTGAAGGGTAAAGGTGCTCACGGGTCAGATTAGCCTCCGTGCTGGTCTCAGTAGCTCATAGCCTTTAAGCTGGATCTGCTAAAAATAAGAGGTTATTGTTTGGACTGGCCGCACCTGTCCAGCCGCCTCCGTGCGAAACTGCAGCCTGGACGTGTGTCTGATCCCCTGAGCTGCGCACGTCCAGCCGCGGGGATTTGGTCGGTTTAGACAGCAGAGAGGCCGCTGCACCGTACGAGTCACAGCAGAACCACTGCAGGCTGCATCTCACAACAACTGGGTCGTGGCCGGCCTGAAACTCAGCAGGCAAGACATGATTTATTGAGAGGTAATTTCACTGCTGTTGATGTTCCAGGAGGCGATGGGGAGGATGGCGAAAGTGGGGAAAGTTGTTCAGCCTGATCAGGAAGTCCAGAGGTGAGGCGGTTTCTCTTTATCACTTTTCAAGTATAAAGTGGAAGTAATTTCTGATTAATTGCCCCACAGTAAAAGGATTTATTTGGGTAGCAAGTATTCCTGATTGTCGTCTCCTCCCTCACGACGCAGGAGGAGACTCTGCTGCTGTGTGAGTTATTGCGATGTTACAACCTTGACTTGATGCCAGTGAACATGGATTCATGATGACAATGCAAATACAGCTGTTTTATGCCCTGTGACATCTGCGATCTTGCTTTTATCAAATCTAACATTTGCAAGCGCTCATCTCCGTCCTCACGCGCGCGCTGGAGCTTATTTGTTATGAATGTCCCTCAGACGAAATGATTCTGCACCGCGGCGGTCAGGCTTGCTGACCAACATTCAGTAGAAGAGCTGTTTTCTGAAACCTGGTCTTATTATCTAGCAGCTCCATCAAGGCACTTGCGTACTCAGGTAGTGGGGAAGTGCGTCTGGAAGATGGTGCTGCATTTGACTTGTGACTTTTACCACCTTCCAGCTTCTATCAGAGGAAGTACAAAGTGTTCCTGCGTCTGATGGCCCACCAGAGGGAGTACCAGGCCCTCATGAACCCGAGGTGAAGCTCGCTGGGATCCAGGACACATCTCTGCCCTGCTGCTTTTGGGATGTCACGACCTGTTTTTACATGGTTTCTGAGAAACCTGTCATGTGACATACGTGCATCAACTCAAGCGTCCAGTCGGCAGCTGAAGGATGTGATGTCTGGCGCCTCCCGCCTCAACATGGAGACGACTGCAGAAATGCCAGCAGCTCCTTGGTTCAAAGGCAAATAATGTCATCCCCAATAAATAATGGAAATTAAAGACTGTGCTCCTGCTTTCCTCCACCATGTACAATTCAGAGTGGTTTGACTCATTTTGTTCTCCTACGGCTTCATTTGACGCGCCTGGGTAGGGGGTGGGGATCCTGGGATCCTGGTTACTGAGCTCTCTGTCACCAAACCCTGCACAGCTGAGTTAAGTGATCATAGAGGGCACAGTGGGCGCCGCCAGCGCTCTAGGAAGCGACGAAATGTAGGTCATCAGACCTCACCTCCGCATCAAACACAGCTTCGAGAAGCTTGAGGAGGATCGTCAGACGGGAGACCAGAGGACTTGAGACAGGCTGCTGAGCAGCCATCCCTCACCTGAAAGCTCAAGATTCTGTTTAAAACAAGACACGAGCAACAGGGATGCAGGACACCGGGTTTTCTCTCTGTCTGGTATATTTTGACAAAGATCTGTCCTTTTTTCTTTTTATTTGCCAATAAAGCAATGGCTGATATTTACAGGTAGTTTCTGTATAAAAGGCTGAGCCTGGTACCAGGTGATAACATCAGAACCAGCGGGAAAACATGACCAACACCAGCAGGCACTGATATCAAATCGCTGTGCGTCCCATATATAAACGCATCCAACTCTGCCCCTGGTGATAGCCTTAGCAACAACTAGCATGGCCCCACTACTGGAGACGGACCTACGAGCTTCCTGCCCCTGCAGCTGAGTTCACACAGTGGTTCTAAAAGCGCTCAGACATGTTCAGTTGCAGTGGGTGCCCTGGGGACCTCTGGAGGAGCAGGTCTGACAGGTAGACCCTTCTCACAGCTGCCATGTTGTCACAGCAGGATGTCACAGGTGCAACAGCTGCTCCAACTAGCTACCATGGACACCAGCAGGACCCTGACCCACCTGACTGGACCAGGAAGTTAAGCACCTGTGATTTCCTGCTGTGAAAAGGGACCCTGAGCTCAGCCTCCCTGCTGGGGAGGTAGCACAGGTCTCTGCCTAAGGGCAGGTCTTTGGTGTAATCACCAGCTGGGAATAAGATGGCAGCCTCCTCCTCTGAGATGCTTCACAGCCTCCAGGCTGCTGGAGGCAAATTACCTCTGGTTATTCCACATGGTTCCACTCCCTTTGAAATCAAACAACTTGCTAAAGAACCCACAGGTGGGACCTGAAGCACCTGAGCTGAACACATTCTCCAGGTTCTGATACCTGCGTTATGAGCGCCAGTGACGTCAGAATGCTGCGACTGTGGCTGTCTCATTTTGGTCCAGCCACAGCGGTCCTCCACGCCGTCGCTGGACAGGGCGATGAGTTTGACGCCTGACCTCGGTGCTCATCCTGGCAGCTCGACCCAGCTCTGGGGCGCACACGGGGGTGAAGTCCCTGGGGTGGGAGACCAGGATTCCCCATCAACGGAGGAGATGGACCTTTTGAGGTCACATGATTGGGCCAAATCTACGTGCTTGAGAGGTTCAAGCTTTTCTTCTAAGCCCCCAGAGAAAAAGATCTGCTCCGGTGCACCTGATTCACCGGACCTCCGCATGGATCCAGGCGCCCGCCAGGAGTGTGACTCAGCACCAACCAGGTCCAACACAGGAACCAGGACCCAGGAACCAGGAACGGCAGCATGTTCATGTCCTCTCCGTGTCAGAGGAGACCTTCAACACACTGGACAGAAATTGATTTGTAGCCACAAACTTGTTCAAAAATATAAATTGATGGGACAAAGATAAATCTCTTGAACATGAATGAAGTTCTATCTTGTGACCTCAAAATGAAAATGTTTCCTCCATGCCCTCAGTTTATCTCCATATTTAACTAAAATCCTTCAGTAACCTTTCCAGGCCCACCAGGAGCGCCGTCAGACGTGGCATTGCATTCATGGAGGTCTGAGTATATCAATGAGCCTGTAATACGTATTTAAGATGCATTTAATGTGACATTAAATGTGAGCATTTCTAATTTCACAAAATGTGACAAAAACTGAAATCAGCCTTTTCATGTGCTGGGGGGTTTACTCATCTTTTGCTTCCAGTCCTCCCAGTGGCAGCAGATACTTCAACGGCAGGGACTGCGACGCTGCTGCGCTCAGCAGAATTAGTTCATCCTGTAAGGCTGGAGACATCCATACAGTACTACTGCACATACAGTCGTACTGCACATACAGTCGTACTGCACATACAGTCGTACTGCATATACAGTAGTACTGCATATACAGTAGCGCAGTACAACGCACTTGCTTTAATCTGATCTAAACCTGCATTCAATTAGTAACAAGGTGCAATTGTAACATTCAACATTAATAATAACAACTATAATGCTAATGATGTAGCAGTGCTATCAGTTAACTTACACAGAGACCTCAAGTGACCTTATCTGACTGCTTCAGAGGGCGGTGCAGATGGAGACCAGATGTTTCTTCTCCAGCAGCTGGGGGCTTCTGCAGATGTTTCCTGAGTGCACTGGACAGTGAGAGTAGATACGAGCCTCATACAAGTACCAACATGGAGCTGCAGAGTAGAACAAACAGCCACTGCGTCCTGCTGCACCGGCAGTGTTGAAGCTGAAATTAGTTCTACTTTAGTTGTGATTCATGAATTTCAAAGCTTGCACCACTGAGATAACAACATAACTCTGAGTAACAACTAAGCAGCTACACACATGCTGCTGGGCAGGTGTCAATCATAAAATCTCACAGAACTCAGTAATAAGAAAACATTCCTGCCTCACAGCATCATTTTCTCTTGAGCCTGACTGCTGCTAATTTGCAACCCAGTATTCCAGTGTAGACCTGATTTATTGATGTGTTTCGATATCAGTCTAGCTTACAACAATGAGCTACGATGCCAAGTGGCGCTCACATCTCTGGTGCCGGCCAGTGAGTGCAGAAATCTCTTGTTGTGGATAAGTTCGTGTCAGCCATTAGCACTGGTACTGTGAAACTTCAGCACAGGAAGGAGCAGTTGTCCAGGTGGCGAGCCACTGGCTTGCCCTTCAGCCTCACACCCTTCAATCTGAACGTTATCCGAGTCCAGCAGCTACAGTAGCATTATTATGTATATACCACCTGATGACATCTGCTCCTGGCCTAAAGCTACAGCTACCTGAGAACTACAGCCAGGAAGCACCCCACAGTGCTGAAGATCTCTCTGCACCTGAGCTGCCCCAGCACCAGAGACCAGCCCATGTGAACCCCCCTCCAACCATCCCAATCCAGATGGCAAGGAGAGAGAGGATTAAATGGCCAAAAATGGCAGACAACAATGCTTGGATGCAGCTGGATGACGACCTTGATGGCATCCTGGAAGCAACTGCATCAGGCTCAGCACATAGGAAGATCGATGCACTGACAGCCATAGTGTTCAACCTCGCCAAGGAACGTTTCGGCACTATGGAGCAGAAAGGCCAGTGTCAACCGCAGCAGTAGCCAAACAGGAGGGAGAGGGAGAGGGAGATTCGTCGCCTGAGAAGTGAGATAAAGGCCCTTAATAAACGATTTAAGACCAGCTCACCGACCGAGAAGGAAGGTATTAAAGATCAAACAAGTAAGCTGCAGGAACAACTGTGCAGGGTCAGGAGAGCAGAGCACCTCCGGAAGCAGCGTCTGAAAAAAGAGAAGAGGAGAGCTCAGTTTGTAAAAGACCCATACAGCTTCACAAAGTCTCTTCTTGGCCAACAAAAATCTGGCTCACTCTCCTGCTCCAAGGCGGAGGTTGAAGAGTTCCTTGTGGAAGCTCACAGCGACCCTAACAGGAGTCAGGGTCTAGGGGCCAACCGCAACATCTCTAGGCCTGAGAAGCCATCAACCGAGTCTCCAAGATCCTTGAGAAGGTTGTCCTGGAGCAGGAACATCTGCACAGCAACGATCTCTTTGAAGCCTTCCAGTCTGGATTCAGGGAGCACCATAGCACTGAAACAGCACTGGTCAGAGTCTCTGCTGATCTTCTCATAGCTTCAGACAGAGGTCTCGTCTCTGTCCTTTTGGACCTCAGTGCTGCATTTGACACCATCGACCACAGCATCCTGCTACAGAGACTACACCATGAAACTGGGATTAAAGGACCTGCCCTAAAATGGTTGAAGTCCTACTTATCTGACAGGTTTCAGTTTGTTAATGTTAATAATGACCATTCAGAGTATAGCAGAGTTACATATGGTGGACCACAGGGTTCAGTTTTAGGACCGATTCTCTTCACTCTTTACATGCTCCCATTAGGTGACATAATCCAGAAGCACTCGATCAACTTCCACTGTTATGCAGATGACACACAACTTTACTGGTCGATGGAGCCAGACGACACAAACCAGTTTACTAATCTGCAAGACTGCCTAAAAGACATTAAATCCTGGATGTCTTCTAACTTCTTACTGCTAAATTCAGGTCAAACTGAGGTCATCATGTTTGGACCTGAACACCTCAGGGACACCTCTGGGACACCTCTCTAACCAGATCACTACTCTAGATGGCATCATCCTGACCCAGAGGACAACTGCAAGGAACCTTGGAGTCATTTTTGACCAGGACCTTTCCTTCAGCTCCCACATAAAGCATGTGACCAGGACCGCCTTCTTCCACCTGCAGTATCACTAAGATCAGGAATATCCTTTCCCAGAGTGATGCTGAGAAACTGGTGCATGCATTTATCACTTCTAGGCTGGACCACTGCAACTCTCTCCTGTCAGGATGTCCCAACAACTCTCTAAAGAGTCTCCAGCTGGTCCAGAACGCTGCAGCGAGGGTTTTGACAGGAGTTAGAAGAGAGAACACATCTCTCCACTTTAGCTTCTCTCCTTCCTGTAGGATCTAGAATCGACTTCAAAATCCTTCTGCTGACTCATTAGGCCCTCAATGATGAAGCTCCATCCTCTCTGAAGAACTCATTAGTCCCTCCTGTCCTACCAGAGCACTCCGCTCCCAGAATGCAGGTCTGTTAGTGACTCCCAGTACAGGTGTAGTGTACAGGTACAGGTGCGGGGTACAGGGGCAGGGTACAGGTGTGGGTTACAGGTGTGGGGTACAGGTGTAGTGTGCAGGTGCGGGGTACAGGGGCAGGGTACAGGTGCGGGTGCGGGGTACAGGTGTAGTGTACAGGTGCAGGCGTGGGGTACAGGGGCAGGGTACAGTTGTGGGGTACAGGTACAGGTGCGGGGTACAGGGGCAGGGTACAGGTGCGGGGTACAGGTGCAGGGTGCAGGGTACAGGTGTAGGGTACAGGTGCAGGGTGCAGGGTACAGGTGTAGGGTACAGGTGCAGGTGTAGGGTAAAGGTGCAGTTGTAGGGTACAGGTGTGGGGTAAAGGTTCAGGCGTGGGGTACAGGTGCAGTTGTAGGGTACAGGTGTGGGGTACCTGAAGGCTTGCACCTTTTCATTTTATGAAATGCAGTAAAACGTAAATATCTGCCTATCATGACCAAAACGCAGACTCAGGCTGTCAAGGATGTGATTCAAACGGTAGGGTACAGGTGTGGGGTACAGATGCAGGGTACAGGTGTAGGGTACAGGTGCAGCGGCAGGGTACAGGTGCGGGGTATAGGTGCAGGTGCGGGGTACAGGTGTAGTGTACAGGTGCAGGTGCAGTTGTAGGCTAAGGCGTAGGTGCCACATTGTCAGAAACAATGGGGGGGGGGCAGAGAAATATAAATGAAAAAAATAATTGTTGAAGACTCAATCGTTCAGAGAGCACCGAGGCACTGAACCTGACTCTTCTCCTCTTTGTCCTGTGGGGTAGAATCAGTCAGAGGGTCCAAGACCCAGCACTTGGTGATTATGTAGCACTAACTGTGTTGTGTGATGTTGTATGTTTGTCAAAAAAAAAAAAAAGGGAGGGGGGGGCGACGCTTCTTCTGCCACTAGATGGCAGTACCTGTGACCAAATCACAACTGAAGCACTTTTGCGCTACAAGGGGTTTTTCCTTCAGTCTGAATTCTTGCTTGTGTTGTACGTCGCTTTGGACAAAAGCGTCTGCTAAAGGAAATTGTAGAATTGTAGAATTGTAGAGTTGTAGAATTGTAGAATTGTAGGTTACAGGTACAGGTGTGGGGTACAGGTTTAGGGTACAGGTGCAGATACAGGTGCAAAGTTTCTTTCTTTCTTTCATGCTTGCTTTCTCTCTTTTTCTGTATTTGTTCATTTGTGATCTCAGGAATGACTAGGATGGGGCGCCCATTGGCAGGTTTTTATTATTTTTTCATTTACATTTCTCTGCCACCCCCCCCCCCCCCCCGCCCCCACCGCCACAACCAGTCCCATCCTGCGGGCCAGAGCTAGATGGGACCGGCTCTGAAATGAATGACAGTCGAGGAAAAAAAGATTAATCATAACTATGACGAAAAATGAAGCAAAAATGTCAGAATACCACGAAGCATCAGATGACCACAGCCATGACGTCACATCCGTATCAGTCAGCTTGCATCTACTAGTGTCCCAGATCGCTTTGTTGCAGATGAATGATTTTTTTTTCTCTTTTTATTCCATGATGCTGGATCTGGACGAGTTTGGGCCCCAGTGAGCCTCAGAGTTCAAACCAACATGAAGTTGATTTTAAACTCGACAGTTGAACGTTGACGATGCTGCGGGCCAACTTTCTGGTCACGTGACCGGAGCAGTCCGGTTCGGCGTGTGTGCAGTGGGCCTCCCGGAGCCTCGACTGACCACAGCTGGTCGACACAGACAGGCGGCGGGAGCAAAATGTCCTCCCCGGTGTCCAGACGCAGCAGCTATCGAGGAGCTCCAAGCGGGAGCCGGCCGTCGAACGAGGTCCACGCGCGCCGCCGCGGCTCCAGCTGTTCCGCCCCCGGGGCGCAGACCGGCGAGTTGTCCGCGAGTCTAAGCCAGCCGATCTTCGCCGTCGCGCTCCGCTTCCTGCTAGCCGTGGACCTGTGGCTATCCAAGCGGCTCGGGGTGTGCGCCTGCGAGGAGGCTCCGTGGGGGAGCCTCCGGCCCCTGGTGCGCCTGGTGGAGCTCTCCGGACACGCGCTCCCGTGGCTCGCGGGCTCCATGTACTCGCTGCTGCGCGGAGGAACAGCGGCGGAGAAGGAGGTCATGTTGAACCTGGTCCTGGGTGAGAGGACGTAGACAGTACCGCTTCTGGGGAATAGTACAAATACACCTGGCTAGGAAGTAGTACTGTTTACCGCTGTGTGTTTTTCAGCCATGAAATACAAACCCTTCTTCACTGTGAGGCTGAACTAACGTGACATGCTGAGTGATAGAGAAGAACCCGCAGGGAGTCAGGGTGGGTCCCTGTGGTTCCTCTCCCCGGACCCACCTGGTCCTCTCCCTGGTCCCAGGTGGGTCCGGGGAGAGGAACCAGTGGACCTCGGAGCAGAACCAGTGAGACCCTGAGCTGAGAGGATTGATGCGAGTCACTGACACCTGCAGCATCAAGCTAGGAGAACATGGTTCCGTGGAGGATGTTGGTGCTGTGTGATTCAAACATTGTCATTGAACAGAGGAGAACGTGAGACACCCCCCCCCCCCCCCCATTTTCCATAGCACCTACAGATGGAGGCCTAAGAATAGGAGGTGCATGTATGGGCATCAGGCATCAGTGTGATGTATAAATACGAGTCGGCTTGACCTGCCACAGACGTCAGCTGCTGCCACTGTTGATCACACCGACCCTCAGGAGGCCTGTCCCGGTGTCATGTGACCAACTATCTAGTAAAATGTGTGTATGAAGCTGTGACTACGCTGGTGCAGTTTGATGAGGTATAAGTACTTGATACTGCGTCTCCTGGCGTCTGAGAGTCAAACATTGTTCTTTCTACTCCGCTACACCACCTCCTGGTAGTTGTCACAGTTTAGGCTTCTGCTGGTGTGTGTGTGTGTGTGTGTGTGTGTGTGTGTGTGTGTGTGTGTGTGTGTGTGTGTGTCCGTGTCCAGTAAGACCCAACAATGACCTGAAGACATTTGGTGGTCAAAGGTCAAGGTCTCCTCACACCAGTGTCTCAGGACACCTTTAACATTTGCTCCTCTAACAGAGTACCAACATCCACTGTTACTCACCTGAACACATTTTGGGGTCCAAGGTCACTGTGACTTTCACACATCGTGGAGGCAGCAACCATGTTGTGTTGTTCTAAAATGACACTGCCATACCTGTAGCTGCTCCCCACCCCAAAGATGGCGAGGACGGAGGTGCAGAGTAAAACCCTGGCAGACTTCTTTAGAATCTCTCAGACGAACAGGCGGCGCATTCAAGAGAGCAGCTCTGGGATCAGTTTCCGTCTCTAACTTTGTGTTGCTCTTCCTCGCAGCTCTGCTCCTGGATCTGCTGCTGGTCCGGCTTCTCAAGACTCTGGTCCGACGTCGAAGGCCCGCCCAGAACCGCACAGACATCCTCGCAGCCTTCTTTCTAGAGCGCTACTCCTTCCCCTCAGGGCACGCCACACGGGCCGCCATGTGTGCCCGCTTCCTCCTGACCCAGCTGGTGGCGGCAGACCCCATGCGGGTGCTAGTGCTGGGATGGGCCGGCCTGGTGAGCCTGTCCCGGCTGCTGCTCGCCCGACACTACGTGACAGACGTGGGCTTTGGTTTGGCGATGGGCTACTGCCAGTACGCGCTGGTGGAGCGGCTGTGGGTGACCTGGGACGGCCTGCAGGACCTGCTGCTCATGACCTGCTGCCTCCGAGAGCGACTCAGCGGTGTTTACGGTCGACTCTGGATGCTGGAGTGGAAACACTAGGATGTGTGTGTGTGTGTGTGTGTGTGTGTGTGTGTATGTGTGTGTGTGTGTCTGCCGGGGTGTGTGATTTGATCAGTTCAAGGTTGGTTGGACCGTCTGAAAGGTTCTAATTATAATTTGGTGATTTTATTGCAAGAGAAGCTCGTGCGTCCACGTGCGCCTGCAGCTTGATGGCTGCTGGTCTGGAGTCTGTGACACTGGTCGTCTCCCGCCTGCTGCGGTGTCAAACACTGGTGGGCGGGGGGTGAGTCAACTCACACTCACCCAACTGTCCATTAGTTGCTGCTGACCCCCCCTGTCTACCTCCATCTTTGCCACCTGCTGTGGGTCTCCATCCTCCATCTGTGAGGTGCAGGTGCAGAGACTCATCCACAGGGGGCAGCAGAGTACAAGAATAGGGGTTTGTGTCTCCCGTGGAGGGGAGAGCGAGAATATGCCCCAGCATCCCCACCGACCTTGAGTGCTGAGCAGGATTCTTCTTTTACCATGAATATTTTTCGTCTGCGTTTTCTCTCAACTCACGAACACACAACAAAAACGCTTGTGTCCCTGCAGGGGCTGAGGTTCAGACCAGCTCTTCAATTAATATGGCTGACAGAAAAATGTTGCTGTTTTATTTTACTAAAGTTTAACTCTTGCATACGTATAACCACATATTCAAGTCATTGTCGTGGGATTCATCTCATCATCTGGCGTGCCAGCAGCTGGTGAGTGTGAGCAGACTGACCTTGAACCTCCTTTATTCTCTGTACTCTTGTGTTCTGATATGTACTCTGCTCTTCTCATTGGAGATGTTAATAAATACAAATGTGGACTTGTTGACAGGAGACTCCTTTGCCCCCCCCCCCCCCCCCCCCACTGGCTCCAGGTTAATCCCAGTTGGACTGAGATTAGCAGTGCTGGGCCTGAGATGTGTAAGAACAAGGCTGGGTTACACAGGGCTCTGTCCGTCCCTGCTGCCTGGCTTAAATCCCAGGAGATAAAACTGTCGCGAGCAACAGGCAAAAGATAACGGACAGGACGTCAGTCCAGGTTCCCACACAGTCCAGGACTGAATGAGGAGCGAAGGGAGCCCTGCAGTGTGTCAGTTCATGTGCTGCTCACACACTTTGGATCAGGACGACTCGACTCCCCGAGTCCCCAAATTAACTCGTTTGATTTTCCACTCGTCGGGATCCCATTTCAACCTGCACAGCTGCTGTGGAGAGACCTGGTTCATGTGTCAGCCCCCAGAGAACCGTTAGTCATGAACACGGAGGGACCAAACACCAACACCTCAACAAACACACACACACACACACACACACACACACACACTGTTTGTTTTATATTTGCCCAGGACCCAACAGCGCCCCCATGTGGCCACTCAAGTCGTGTCTGTTAGGATCACATATTCCTCCTCTGACATGAGACTTCCTGCAGGTGGAGGAAAGATGGAGCAGCTACGACTCAGTGCATCCCTCACCTTCTTTATTGATCATTGAAACACCAACATTTGTCAGTCTGAGCTTCTGGCGGTCAATCCTCACAACTTTTATGTCATAAAGCATCTTATGTACAATGGTTATAGAAAAAATAGATTCTGGTAATGACAAACAGAGGGAGTTACTGACGTGCATCAGCGGAGGCAGCGATGAAACACTCAGCTACCAGAACCTGCTGGACCACTTTGACAGACCAGGTCAGTAAACAGCCCCCCCACCCATTCGTGTCCGTTCTAGCTGCTCTGGCCCGCCCTCTTCAATCTGAGGTCATAGGTGACCATGTGGAAGTTGTCCCAGGCGAACACCTTCCTCTGGGCGTGGTTGTAGTCCACCATGCTGTTGTAGCGGTACTTGTTCTTGAAGGGCACTGCGACAGCTCGGCCCTCGCCGCTTGCCGTGTCAAACATGTAGTTGATGGTGGTGTTGGCTGCGGTGTAGCTGGCCACCGTGTACAGACGTCCACACACCATGAAGGCGTTGGCCACTGTGTTCTTCCTGATGTTGGTCTCCCAGCTCTTCTTCACCTCCAGGCTCTCCGGGTCCAGCTGGGAAATCACAATGGCGCCTTTAGTGTTGCTGGTACTATAGATGGCCCACAGACCTTGTTCATCCACCGCCAGGTCAATGTCAGTGTAGCCCCCCCAGGAGTAAGGGAACTGGCCATGGAAGCCAGCGTCAGGGAGGTCCAAGCGTGACACCAGGGTCTCGGAGGCGAGGTCAAAGCGGATCAGACTGTGACTGCGTTTGCGTTGGTAGTAGAGGGAACCGCGGTACATGGTTGCCCCTGTGCTCTCCATAGGTTCAGGCAGGACCAGCACCTTCATGGGGAAGCCACGGGAGAACTGCTTCATATCCTCATACGCGTAGAGCTGGCGGACATCTTTACCCACCGTGTTGATGCGCCACACGGTCTTGCTGGGGTACTGGGAGTGCCGTGGCTCCGGGTCCTGCAGCCAGACACCGTACTTCCCTGTGATCCCATCAGCCTTGCTGTGCAGCACAGGATCCCCCACCGACAGCAGCTCCCCACAGCCTACAGCAATGAGACAGAACCTTTTAGAACAAGACTCTCCAGCTCCGCAGACCAACAGCAGCAGAAAACCTGACCTGTGAGGTTGTGACCGGCGTCGGGGAGGAGGCGGGAGGCTGGCACCTCCGTGACCTCGGCCTTCATCTCCTGGTAGGATCCATGGCTGAGGTCGTACCCCGGATCTGTGATCAAAGACAAACACTCACTCCTCTCAAGATACACACAACTGTCGATGGTACACCAACGGATACAAATACTGCAGTATAACAGAATCATACCGCAGGTCTCTTTCTGATCTTTCCGAGGACGTTTGGTGTCATTTCAACCCGTGCAGACTATTAATAATAATAATAATAATAATCATCATCATCATCATCATCATCATCATCATCATCATCATCATCGCCATGAGAAGCTGACAATAGACATGATGTTTCTTGGCTTTTATTCCCTTTTATTTATCTGTTCAGGGGGATGTTGATAATTTTATGACGTGAGAAAGAAAGAGAGAGGGGGAGAGGAGAGAAAGAGGAATTATTTTGAGGCCATGAAATACAACTTGTTCCCTCAGTTTAGTTGCTTTGGGCTTCCATAATGTCACTCCAGGGCTCTGTCTTTTTTATGGTGTCTAAATAAAGTTATAAAGAAATGTTCTTTATGTGTGGGAGGGGAAACTATAATTAATTTCTGACAACAAATGAAAACTTGTGTCCTCAAGTTAGTCGTGGTAGAAGTGCTCGCCTGGCCGGCATCCTCGGGCGTGGCGCCCGCCACCTCTCCAGGGTCCAGGCTGTGTTACACGTTACGCTTGTACTCTACTGCATTTCTTTAATCTGAGGTACCTAAGAAGGTGCGTTTGGTTTACAGTCCAACCTCTCAGGCCCCCTCCCCCCTCAGGACCCAGCAGGGTACCCTCTGACCTGACCGCTGCTCTCCTGAAAATCATCATGTGAACATAAACCCACAAGCATGAGTCACAAAGCCATAAATGACAAGCGCGTGTTGTAAATACCGATCGTCTTACTGAGCCGGGAGACCTCCACCACTCGACCCCATGACCCCGGGAGTCAACCGCACCATCATAGAAACAAAACAGCATCAGGACCCACTTGAGTCCTGCTCATGTACACACCATTTGCAGGTCTGTTGCGGTCCAGCCGAGCCCCTGCTGAGGTGTTGGTCGGTTGGCAGGGGGTCCGCCTGAGGTTCTCCGCCTCCTGGCTCAGCTCGGCCCCTCTCCTCTGGAGGTCCTGAATCTGCCTGTTCAGTCGCTCCTTGTCCTTCTGCAGCTGGTTCCTTTCTGCCATCACCTGGGCATAGACTTCCTGGAGACCCTCCTCAACGTCAGTCCTGACCTCACCCCTGGCGTCTGTGTCCCCTCCTGCGATCAGGCGGCTGACCAGAGCCTCCAGCAGGGTGACCCGGGACAACAGTCCGTCCAGCTCCTGATCCCTGCTGCCCCTGGGGCAGCTGGACTCTTCTGGACTGGCTACAGTGAAAGTGTAGTGACACCGTCCAGCGTGGTCATCAGAGCGCTGCAGAGATGCTTGGTCTAAAGCCTGGATCCTGCTGGTCAGGGTCCAGAAGGACAGACACAGGAGAGACACCTGGGTCCACATTTTGGAGGGTCAGGTTGAGTCTTGGTCTTGTAGAGTGAGAGAGTGTTTGCTCTTCGGTCTTAGCTGGTCTCCCCCCTCAGAGTGTATCTGGTCAGTGCAGGTCAGTGTCTGAATCCCAGCTATGCTGAGGGAAGGATATTTATACAGTGAGCTGTCACGAAGTGGGAGGAGCCAGGAATGTCAGGGAGTGAGAAAGCTGGAGCAGCGAGGTGTGTGAGGAGTGTGTGAGGACCAGAGGAACACGTGCTCCGTCTTTAGGGGTGTGTGATACATCCTGGACAGGATGGGGGGGGGGGTTCGGCTCGCCGCTCTGTTGAAGCCTCCTGTGTCCTTCTGCAGGTGTCTGCTGCTGGTTCGACTGGCAGCATCTTTTTATGCTGTTGACTCCCTCCCTGACTGGGAGTTTACCAGTAAACCACCACGTGATCTACTGTAAACCCAGTTTATGACCCAGGCATGTGTTCGAGGGCACGTGTTGAGGAATCTGGGAGTCTGCAGACACCACATCCTGAGGACACACTGTGACACTCCCATTGGCACAGGCATTGGCTACGTATGATGTCACAGGAGGAGAGACAGGGCGCTGGGTTTGTTTTGATTTCCTCCTGCACTGGAGACGTCGACGTCTGTCTGTCTGTCTGTCTGTCTGTCTGTCTGTCCGGCGAGAAGAATCTTGCCTCTGTGACTCTCCCTGAGGCTTTTGACTCTGTCCTCTTGATAAAATGTTCCTGAGGAGGATTTCTTCTCCCGCTGCCGGAAGGTCTGCACAAAGAGGAAGTTGCATTTTGTTAAAAATTGTGATTTATGATTTTGGGCTTTATAAATAAAATCTGACTGATTGATTGAATGATTTTTTTGTATGGACTTGACACGCCACAGTGGCGCATTCTGGAAGATACTGGTCCCTCTGCAAGACCGCCCCAGCCTGATCCACATCACTGCCGGTTTGCGTGGCAACTGCACATCTTGAGCAGCAACTGCTGAGTGTGTGCTAACACAAGGTGCTAACACGCCCACAATGTCCTGCTAATCATGGCTGCAGTCTCAGCCTTGTGGCTAATTAGCACCGGCTGTACTCACAGTTGAGACTGGTGAGTTTGAAACTGGCTTTGCAAGCTTTTACTCATGAAACAAAGGAACATTTTGTTCTCTCCCCTCAGTTTTTCTCAGCTGCTGAACATGACCAGTTTCCTCTTGTCCATGCCGTTGTGGACGTTGCCGCACCCCCGTAGATGACGACACACTTCCAGCGGTGTAGTTGAGAACAGATTTCCTCTGATGGACGGCCGTCGCTCGCATGGAGGCGCACAGTCACATTCAGGTACAGACAGACTCCATGGTGGTGCCTGGTGAACAAGAGTCATCTGAGGATCCCTGCTTTGGTACCATGAGTGTGTGTGTGTGTGTGTGTGTGTGTGTGTGTGTGTGTGTGTGTGTGTGTGTGTGTGTGTGTGTGTGTGTGGTTCATGTCACACTAGAATTATAAAATAGCTGTGATTTCTCCACACTGACACATTCAGCTCATCTGTTTGGATCTATAGTGGCTGCTCTGGCAGGGCAGCACTTCCTCTCAGTTTGTCCACTCTTTCCTTTGATGTTTGTGTGTGTGTGTATGTTTGTGTGTGTGTGTATGTTTCTGTGTGTATGTATGTTTGTGTGTGTATTTGTGTGTGTATGTTTGTGTGTGTGTATTTGTGTGTGTGTATGTTTGTGTGTGTATTTGTGTGTGTATGTTTTGTGTGTGTGTATTTGTGTGTGTATGTTTGTGTTTGTGTATTTGTGTGTGTATGTTTGTGTGTGTGTATTGTGTGTATGTTTGTTTGTGTGTGTATGTTTGTGTGTGCATATTTGTATGTGTATGTTTGTGTGTGTATTTGTGTGTGTATGTTTGTGTGTGTATGTATGTTTGTGTGTATGTATTTGTGTATGTGTATGTTAGTGTGTGCGTGTGTGTATGTATGTTTGTGTGTGTATGTCTGTGTGTGTATGTATGTGTGTGTATGTATGTTTGTGTGTGTATGTCTGTGTGTATGTATGTTTGTATGTGTATGTCTGTGTGTATGTTTGTGTGTGTATGTATGTGTGTGTATGTATGTTTGTGTGTGTATTTGTGTGTGTATGTGTGTATGTTTGTGTGTGTGTATTTGCGTGTGGGTGTATGTGTGTGTGTGTGGTGTGTGAGAGAGAGACAGTTACAACAGTGTTACATTAATACCACCACACACATCTGTGTTGCTTCCACGTGACCCTCCTGCTGCCTTGCTAAACTGTCCATGGAAAGTCGCAGTGTTCCTCAATGTTTCCACCACTGAGGCGCCTTTCTCTTATGTAACATTACGACCACTGTGAGCGACGCCCCTGGCCCACGACAGCAGCTGTGCTGGAGCAGAACCCAACAGGTGCCTGCTGAAATGCTCACCATCATCACCATCATCACCATCATCATCATCATCATCATCACCATCATCATCATCATCATCATCATCATCACCATCATCACCACCATCATCATCATCACCATCATCACCACCATCACCATCATCATCATCACATCATCATCATCATCATCATCACCATCATCATCACCATCATCATCATCATCATCACTATCACCACCATCATCATCATCATCATCACCATCATCATCATCATCATCATCATCATCATCATCATCACCATCATCATCATCATCACCACCATCACCATCATCATCATCATCATCATCATCATCATCATCATCATCATCATCATCACCATCATCATCATCATCATCATCATCATCATCACCATCATCATCATCATCACCACCATCACTATCATCATCATCATCATCATCACCATCATCATCATCATCATCATCACCATCACTATCACTATCATCATCACCATCATCATCATCATCACCATCACTATCATCATCATCACTATCATCATCACCATCATCATCATCATCACCATCATCATCACCATCACTATCATCATCATCATCATCATCATCATCATCATCATCATCACCATCATCATCATCATCATCACCATCACCACCATCATCATCACCATCATCATCATCATCACCATCACCACCATCATCATCACCATCATCATCATCATCATCATCACCATCATCATCATGGTCATTGTAGCAGCTGTTACAGATGTGGGAGCCCTGTCCCTCCTGCTCTTGAAGGTCCTGGGCGCCGTCCCTCTTGAGTTCTTTCCCAACATGCTGTTTCTTCCAGTTCCCTTTTTATTTGCGTCATTCCGAGCCCTGCTGGTTTCTGTTGGTTCCAGCTCTTTATCCAAACCAGATGAGGTCCAAGCTCAGTCACAGAAGAACTGAGATTTCATCTCATTTCATGTTTTGAACATGTGACATCACTTCAAATTAAAAAGTAGGTTTGCTTCAGCAGTTGATACTAATAAAAACCTGCTGTTCAGATTATATGAGGTTCAACTCAATGCTAGAGTTGTGCTGCCCTTCATCATGGAGCCTCTTTAGAATGAACGCTGCAGCTTCAGTCTGTCTGATTCACCCGACGATTTCTGAAAGCCCCTTAAAGGGTGAAGGTATCTGATGTTGGCAAAGAAAAGGCAGGTTGTGTGATGTTTGTATTTATTTTGGAATCTTAGATGTCACTCCATCCTGATCTGGTTTCATCCCGCGGAACAAACGGAATATCTGAAGTCATGGCAGACAGCTGCTCCTCCTCAGCTGCTCCTGGTTGGTGACTGATGTGAAATCCCCATCAGTCTGCTTGGATGTTTTCTGGGTATCTAGAGAGGTGAGCTGCTACCTGCTCTCCAGGTACACCTCTGCTCCCTGCTCTTTCGGGGTGCTGCCTCGTGCCGGGCTGGGTGGTGCCCAGACAGGTAGCTGTGTCATGACCTCTTCTAATAAATGAACTGGTAGTGCTTCTCTTATGAAGATGAGGAAATTGATGGACAAAACAGGAAAACAAGCAGCCATCGTATTTTTTTTGGCAGTTATTTCAAAAGGCTTCTAGCCCCCGGCTCAGTCCCAGGATACTTGGAACTTTAGGATTTCCACTGTTTAATTCTGGAGGGTTATTTTACTGCCACATTATGCAACAGGAAACTAAAAAGGTGTGTGTGGTGGGTGGGGGGGGGGGCTGTGGACAGAGGAAAAACAAAACAAATGAGAGAAACAGAGCGGTCGCTGACTCAGGAAGGACGTGGAAAATGAAATGTTTCCATTGGAACGTCTTGTGGAGTATTCAGCTCGATTCAGCGTCTTCACCATCAGGCAGGTCAGACGTTGGTGGTGACGACGTTCTGCAGGCCCATGGAGAACCAAGCAGAAAGCTCGCCCGACATCCATTTACAGGTGTGAAGAGTTACGTAAGCTGCCAGTCTGGCTCGTTCGTGCTCAGCACAGCACAGACGTGAGTCGCAGGGCCAGTGTTGACTCCCCCCCACCCCCCACCCCCCCCCCACCCCGGCACACAACACCTCCATATGGATTTACGTTCAAGGAGCAGAGACAGAGACAGTGGTGATGATTTACACATGTCAGGATGGAAGATGAGTCAGAGTGAGTCGCCCAGGGGGAGATAGTGTGTGTGTGTGTGTGTGTGTGTGTGTGTGTGTGTGTGTGTGTGTGTGTGTGTGTGTGTCTGTGAGAGGGAGAGAGAGAGAGAGAAAGAGAGGGAGAGAGACTATGCTACAACTACTGCTGTGACTATTAGGGTATAATCACAGTGATTTACACACACAACACACACACACACACACACACACACACACACACACACACACACACACACACACACGCCGCAATTAACTTTTAAAGAGCAGCTGCCTGTGATACAGCTTGGGAATTTCGTACCTGGGCTTTGCCCCTCAGGTTACATACAGGGTGCCTTATTCTTGGAGCTGATACTTAGTTGCCCCCACCAAGCTTTTATAATTTTATAAGCCCTTTTATAATTTACATCCTTTTAAACTACAAATTTCTTGTGTCCCACCACAGGTTCTCATTACTCCCAGTGCACTCATGCACTCAGAGAGGACAAACACAGCTGTCATCAGGGCCTCGGTGTTCAAACCTTTGTTCTGTCGTTGGTTTAAACTCTGGGTGACAAAGTTAGCAGGTCCTGAAATATTTGGCGTTTCTTCATCCAGGGAGGCTCAGTGGAGATGGAGAAGGAGCATCAAACCGTTCACACTTGTTCTTGCCAACACACTAAAGTCCCAAAGCCAGACAATGATCAAGATGATTCCTGGAACTGAAACATTCATCCCTCGCTATTTCATGTGGAGAAGCCATCGATTCGATGTCCCAGACCAACAAAGGCTTTGACTGTAGCAGACCTGAAGACGGTGAAGAGCCAGAGTGTATCGCACTTCACGTGTCTAAAATATCCCATCATGACACCAAGATTCAGGAAATTAAACATCCTTTTTTGTTTTAAGATATAAACACAAGTGAGTTTTGTAGCTTTACATCTGCAGAAGGTTCAGAGCAGGAAATGAAATGACAATAAAAGTGATGACTTGGTAAGCCTGTCAAAACACCCAGGGCTTAGCACCATGTTAAATATGAATGATGGCAAATATTATTGACTCTTAGTGGACAGATCTTTAGCTCCTGAGTGTAATTCAAGACTGAATTCGGTTGTGCCATGAAGTCATCTAAGTACAGAGTAGAAGTCATTTCTGCTCACGAGCGTTCCTGGAAATTCTCGTCACAGGAATCTTAATGAGCAGGTTTACATTCAGTAAACTCTTCGTTTCCTATGACATAAACTGTTTAATCACCTATGTGACTGGGCTGTAAAGGTGTGTGTTATATAACCAGCACACACACACACACACACACACACACACACACACACACACACACACACACACACACACACACACACACACCTTCTCCTTCATATCACATTTAGCAGCAAAGAAACTCTGCCTGAAACTGCATCACTTGACCTGATGGTGCTTAAACAGGACACAGTGAGGTCACACGTGGGCTTATCAACATCATGTGAGCCTTCGCTGCAGTGTATTATGGGTAACTGATGATTCAGTTGGGAGGAGGACGAGATGTGCTGGGACCAAAATGTTGCTATGTTCTGGTTCTCTGGTTGACCTGAGGCCAATGATCTGGTCTCCCTCAAAACACCCCCACAGTGACAGGAGAGGAGGTCAGCCGGGGCCGCAGCCGGAGAACTTTGGTCGTCTCAGTCATAGCAGACATGAGGCGGGTCACTGGTCCCAGCTCCCCCTGACACTGTGATGCAGAGGGCACCTGCCTCACACCCAGCACACACCTGCCTCACACCCAGCACACTCCTGCCTCACACCCAGCTCACACCCAGCACACCCCTGCCTCACACCCAGCACACACCTGCCTCACACCCAGCACACACCTGCCTCACACCCAGCTCACACCCAGCACACACCTGCCTCACACCCAGCACACACCTGCCTCACACCCAGCACACACCTGCCTCACACCCAGCTCACACCCAGCACACACCTGCCTCACACCCAGCACACACCTGCCTCACACCCAGCTCACACCTGCCTCACACCCAGCTCACACCCAGCACACACCTGCCTCACACCCAGCACACACCTGCCTCACACCCAGCTCACACCTGCCTCACACCCAGCTCACACCTGCCTCACACCCAGCTCACACCCAGTACACACCTGCCTCACACCCAGCTCACACCTGCCTCACACCCAGCACACACCTGCCTCACACCCAGCTCACACCTGCCTCACACCCAGCTCACACCCAGTACACACCTGCCTCACACCCAGCACACTCCTGCCTCACACCCAGCTCACACCTGCCTCACACCCAGCACACACCTGCCTCACACCCAGCTCACACCTGCCTTGCACCCAGCTCACACCTGCCTCGCACCCAGTACACACCTGAATCACACCCGCCGCAACTGCACTTCAAACTGGCCTAAAAAGCACCACACACCTACCTCACACACGCCTCACACCAGCCTCACCCTTACCACAAACGCGCCTCAAACCCACTTAACACCCATCTCACAACTGCCTAAAACCCGCCTCAAATGCACCTCACATATGCCTGACACACACTTCTAACACACTCAGACCTGCCTCAAACGCGCCTCACACCCCACTCACACCCGCCTCACACCTGCCTCACACCCACCTCAAATGTGCTCAGACCTGCCTCAAACGCTTCACACGTCATACACCCGCCTTACACACACCTCACCACTGCCTCGTCTCAGTCGTAGCAGACATGAGGCGGGTCACTGGTCCCAGCTCCCCCTGACACTGTGATGCAGAGGGCACCTGCCTCACACCCAGCACACACCTGCCTCACACCCAGCACACTCCTGCCTCACACCCAGCACACCCAGCTCACACCCAGCACACTCCTGCCTCACACCCAGCACACACCTGCCTCACACCCAGCACACACCTGCCTCACACCCAGCTCACACCCAGCACACACCTGCCTCACACCCAGCACACACCTGCCTCACACCCAGCTCACACCTGCCTCACACCCAGCACAGACCTGCCTCACACCCAGCTCACACCTGCCTCACACCCAGCTCACACCCAGCACACACCTGCCTCACACCCAGCACACACCTGCCTCACACCCAGCTCACACCTGCCTCACACCCAGCACACACCTGCCTCACACCCAGCTCACACCTGCCTCACACCCAGTACACACCTGCCTCACACCCAGCACACTCCTTCCTCACACCCAGCACACACCTGCCTCACACCCAGCTCACACCTGCCTCACACCCAGCTCACACCTGCCTCGCATCCAGCTCACACCTGCCTCACACCCAGCTCACACCCAGCACACACCTGCCTCACACCCAGCTCACACCTGCCTTGCACCCAGCTCACACCTGCCTCGCACCCAGTACACACCTGAATCACACCCGCCGCAACTGCACTTCAAACTGGCCTAAAAAGCACCACACACCTACCTCACACACGCCTCACACCAGCCTCACACTTACCACAAACGCGCCTCAAACCCACTTAACACCCATCTCACAACTGCCTAAAACCCACCTCAAATGCACCTCACATATGCCTGACACACACTTCTAACACACTCAGACCTGCCTCAAACGCACCTCACACCCCACTCACACCCGCCTCACACCTGCCTCACACCCACCTCAAATGTGCTCAGACCTGCCTCAAACGCTTCACACGTCATACACCCGCCTTACACACACCTCACCACTGCCTCAAACTTACCACAAACACGCCTCAAACCCACTTCACACCCACCTCATGCCCACATCAGACCTGCCTAAAACAAATGCGCCTCACACCCGCCTCTAACGCGCTCACATCACCGAATACCTGCTTTACATGCGCTTCACACAAGCCTAACACATGCTTCTGACACACTCACACCCGCCTCAAATGCTCCTCGCACTTGCCACAAACACACCTAAAACCCAAATCACACCCACCTCCCACCCGCCTCAAACACACCTCACGCCCCCCTCAACATGCTCACACCCACCTCTCACCTGTCTCACATCCAACTCACACCCACCTCACATCCCCCTCACACCCAATTCAAATGTGCCTCACACCCACCTCACATATGCCTCACACCAGCTTCACACCAACCTCAAATCCACCTCACACCCACTTCACACCTGCCTCACACACGCCTCACCCTGCCTCGCATTTAACACAAACGTGCCTAAAACCCACTTCACACCCACCTCAATCTCACCTCACACCCGCCTCAAATGTGCCTCAGACTCATGTGCCTCACACTTGCCTCATACCTGCTTTACATGCGCCTCACACATGCCTGACACACGCTTCTAACACACACACCTGCCTCAAACACGCCTCACACGCACTCACAGCTGCATTACACATGCCTCACACCCACCACACACCTGCTTCACATCCACCTCAAATGTGCTCACACCCACTTCACACCTGCTAAAATGTGCCTTGTATCTGTCTCACACCCAACTCACACCCACCTCACATCTGCCTCACACCAGCTTCGTACCAACCTCCTACGCACTCACACCTGCCTCACACATGCCTCAAACCCACCTCACACGCGTTCACACCTGCCTCACATATGCCTTACACACACCTCAAATGTGCTTAGACCTACCTCACACGCCGCACACCCACCTCACACCCACCACACACCTGCCCCACACTCAACTCAAACACGCTCACACCCACTTCACACCTGCCTCACATCCACCACACACCTGCCTCACACCCACCTCAAATGCGCTCACACCCACCTAACACCCATCTCAAACACGCCTAACACCCCTCACACCTCACTCACACAAACCTTAAACACGCCTCATATCCATCTCACACCCACCTCACACCCGCCTCACATGCGCCTCACAGTGTGATGTAGCACACATGGTGATGCTGATGTCATGATGGGTGCATCCCCATGACATCATCACTGGGTATCACGTCTACCTCAGTGCAATGCATTTCATGGTCAAATAGAAGATTTGAGTAGATTTAAGATGAGAGGAGAGATGAGAGGAGAGAGAAGAGGAGAGGCGATACTATTATTCTTCTAGAAGCCCCTCTGAAAACAGCTCATGAGCCCAACTGGTGTGTGTATGTGTGTATATGTGTGTGTGTTTGTGTGGTGTGTGTATGTATATGTATGTATGTGTGTGTGTGTGTGTGTGTGGGGGGGGGGGGTATTTTGAGTCTCCGCACTGACCTGGATACTCACTGTCTCCAGATGCCTCATGAAACAGTATCTTTGGCAGGAAAGCTGAGATGATGATGTCACAGATATGCTCGCACACTTCCTTTCTCTCCATGAGGTCAGAGGTCAGGTCTGGCCTCAGATAAATCTCCAAAGCCCTGGATGGGTTGTAGAAAAATACATATATTTACAACTTGTTCTTGAATGAAATTATGTTGAGGCCACATGGTTTTTTTACTTGTTCCCTCTTATTAATTTGTGGCCATGAGAAAGAGTCGTTCCCTCACCGTAGCTGCTTCTGTAAATATGCAGATGTGTGTGGTTCTGGCGTCTCCAGGGCTCCCAGACAGCCAGATGTTATAAAGCCTCACAACAGACCAGAGCTCTTTAATGTCTTTGATGTAGATGATCCTGCTTTGATGGCTGGAGAACCTTCTCCTATAACGTCCTGTTTTTTTTGTGGTGCTGCTGCTCAGGGCGCCACCGCCACCTGGTGGTGTCCGAGCTCACCACAAGGTGGTGCGCTCACAGCAGAGCGAGCGCCAGGACAAAGTAATTGATCAGATTGATGGGGGGGGGGGGGTGATGGTTGTGTGGATGTCGGAACCTTCATTCAGCGTCTGTGCGTCACGTGCTCCAGAACGCCAGGGTCCGTCCTGCCCGATCGGCTTGGTTGCGCGCGCAGGTTCAGCGTCCTCTATCCCCGCGTGCACTGGTCACGTGCCCGGAGCTGGACGCCGTCATGTGACAGCGGGCCCGCGAGACACTTCACGACAGCTGCCTCTACTGCGGCGCGTCCGCCTCCTCCGTTGCGGCGATGCGCAGCCGTGCCGCATGACTCACGACAGCAGACATGGCGGGGATGTAAACAGGGGGCGGGGTCAGGGGCGGGCTCAGATGCCGAACCTGCCCCCAGCAGCCAATGGCGCGCCGCGCTCCTCCGCCGCGGCTCCGAACGCTCGCCTCTCATTGGGCCTCCGCGGCGTCGGTGTGAGGAGAGGAGGGGAGAGGCGAGGAGGAGGGAGGAGGGGGGAGGAGAGGAGGGGACGTGATTAATCTGTCAGCGGTGCGTCTGTGCTGGATGCGGACGCGCAGCCAAACGCAGCCGCCGGTGGTCGCTCGGGTCCATCAGCAGCCGCTCCGCCGCTCGACGCTCCTCCTCGCTGCCGCAGCAGCGTCGTTTCAGCACCGGACAGCGACACCGGTACAGTCGGACACCGCGGAGATCCTGAGGCGGGGTAGGAACCGCCTGCACCCCCACACCGACTCTGCTCGATGTGACGTCGCATGATGACGAAGCTTTGTGTTTGTTCTGCTTGTGCGCGACTCGATCGAGATCATGTCAGCTAATGTCCTTGAAACTGGAGGCTTCGTGCGGCTGGTGTGTGTGCGTGTGTGTATGTGTGTATGTGTGTGTATGTGTGTGCGTGTATGTGTGTATGCGTGTGTATGTGGGAGAGAGGGGGTGGGGGAGTGCTAGGGGAGAGAGGGAGAGGTTACGGTTGTGGTAGAAAGCAACTGCGCAATTGTCTGTCCCTGTCCGTTCACATCTCTCTCTCTCTCTCTCTCTCTCTCTCTCTCTGTCTCTCTCTCTCTCTCTCTCTCTCTCTCTCCCCCTTTAGTCGGTCCGACCCTGGCTTGGCTCGGGGCGATGCGCGGCTAGATGACTTCACTACATCAACAGCGGCATCCTGGACTAATATAGCAGCCCCCCCACCCCCCTCTTTCTCTCTCCATTCGCTGATCCCCTCCGTCTAGAGGCACCATGGGAAACCGCGGCATGGAGGAGCTGATCCCGCTGGTCAACAGGCTCCAGGACGCCTTCAGCTCCATCGGCCAGGCCTGCAACCTCGACCTGCCGCAGATCGCGGTGGTCGGCGGGCAGAGCGCGGGGAAAAGCTCCGTGCTGGAGAACTTCGTCGGCAGGTAAATGGACCACCGGAAATAGTATAATCCCTCACCTTGAGGATGACATAAGAAGCCTAGGGGCCCAGCGCTGAGTTCAAACCAGCTCTCAGCTTTAACCTTCAGCTCACTTCTATAAACACACCACCGTCTGGTGGCAGCAGGGGGATTCAGGTTGACCCCTGGGGGGTCTGGGCCCAACTCAAGCTGCTCCCCATGAAAGTTTCTGTGGCTGTGAAGCTTCTCAGCATCTCCCTGACACTGCATTTGACCCTCTGTGACCCAGGATCCCGACCATCGCAGGTGCATGGCGGCCTCCATGTTTCAGTGTTACAGCTCAGAGACTCGTTTCCTTAATGGCAAAAATGCTTCTAGAGACCCTGCTAGGTTTTATTGGAGCGTTTGTGGCGTGATGTCTGTGGCGTGATGTCTGTGGCGTGATGTCTGTGGCGTGATGTCTGTGGCCTGATGTCTGTGGCGTGATGTCTGTGGCCTGATGTCTGTGGCCTGATGTCTGAGGCGTGATGTCTGTGGCGGTTAATACAGCCAGAGTCCAAACGCCTGCTCGTCCATATCAGGACAGTGCAGCAAACTGATAATCCAGCTGTGAGAAGGACATCCAACCCAAACGGTGGTACGGTTCCGTCAGGGGTCAAAGCACTGTTGTCGACAGATGCTGCTGTTGCATCCTGGGAAGTGTAGGATCCAGTGTCTTGGGGACACTGTACCAGCAAAGTGGCTTAATATCTGCAACTCTGCTGGTTCGTTCCAGTCCGGCTCTTGCGACGGCTCCGTGAACACTGGTTACCGTGTTCGCTGTCACACACCATCAGCTCGATTCTCTTGTCTAGTGCAGATTTGACATGCCAGCACCAGATGGACGCATCGATCTGGTTCCTCATTGAGAGTCGTGATGCTGAGTAATGGTCCATCTGTCCAGAACCTCCCTCCGCAAGGCGCTGAGTGGACAAAAAGTCTTACTTTAAACTTGTGCTTCTTGTTTCCAGGTCGATATACATTAATAAGGTTTCTTGGATTCTATGTTTTGCGTAGGAGGTAGGAGTTGTCCAGGCTGTCAGGTGTGGGGGGTAATTGCTGGCGTCAGGGGTAATTGCAGGTGCGTGCCCAGAGGAGGAGGCGAGGTCATCGCTCCTTGCTTTGACCTGTTGTTTATTGAGTCAGATTATCCTGATGGTTGCAGCAGCAGGAGGGTTATGAACAGCCTCAAATGTCCCTTTGTCCCCCCTGCTATGCCCCCCACCCCCCCGGGTCTCCCTATTGAGTCTTCATGTTGTCTGTCCTCAGAGACTTCCTGCCCCGTGGATCTGGCATCGTCACCCGCAGGCCTCTGGTTCTGCAGCTTATCAGTGCCAATGCAGGTGGGTGCCCACATATTCACATGCCCACACACACTGGCACACACACACACAGACACACACACACACACACACACACACACACACACACACACACACACACACACACACACACACACACACACACACACACACAAAGTCACAATGCCAGCTCCTTCCAGTTTTCATGGGGCTGTTTTCCTCAATTATCTCTCTCTCTGTTCTTCACCTCCATCTAGAATGGGCTGAGTTCCTCCACTGCAAAGGCAAGAAGTTCACAGAGTTCGACGAGGTCCGCCAGGAGATCGAGGCGGAGACGGACCGGGTCACTGGCGCCAACAAAGGCATATCTCCCGTCCCCATCAACCTGCGCGTTTACTCGCCAAATGGTGCGGAATAAGTTTCTTTATTAAAAATCAAGTATCAAAATATAGTTGACTCCGAATAGATTGTGATGAGCGGTGAGTCATCACGCTGTTGCTCTCTGTATGAGCACCTGGCTTCACTTTTCCACAGAACTGGGACGTGTGAAACTCTCAGTGTGACAGACTCTTAAGTGTCTATGAGTGAGGAATCTTTGACGGGTCAACTATTACAGCAATGCAGGCTCCGGCCCAGGGCGCTGATGCGATGAGAACCTTAAACGCTCCATTAGCTAAAATCTGCAGGAAGAACGAATCTGGTCATGTGAACCATCATCATGAGCTCCCATGTTTTAGTTAACAGTCCCCCTATGGATGCTGCTCTGGAGCATCAGTCAGTTCCAGTCCCATGCAGCCACATGACGCTGCTGCTGAGGTGCTGAGTCTTTGCTCGCCATCACTTGTACAGGATGAAACAATGCAATAAAATATTTGATTGAGAGCCTATCTGCAAAGAGCATGTCCTTTTCAAAATTCACAAGTACTTCCTTGTATTTTACAGTATGTATAAAGTTTAAATATCATAAAGACTTGTCTTTGTACAAATAATATTGGGATTGGTAAATTTGCTAAACCAGATATAAAGAGATCAGCACACCAGGTACTTGCAAAAACTCGAGCTCGTACATCCCAAATATGATGTTGATATGAGGCTAATATGAGGCTAATGTGAGACTAATATGATGCTAATATGAAGCCAATGTGAGGCTAACATGAGGCTAATATAATGCTAATATGAGGCTAATGTGATGCTAATATGAAGCTAATGTGAGGCTAACATAAGGCTAATATAATGCTAATTTGAGGCAAATGTGATGCTAATATGAGGCTAATATGAAGTTAATATGAGGCTAATATGATGCTAATATGAGGCTAATATGATGCTACTATGAGGCTAATATGATGCTAATATGAGGCTAATACAGTGCTAGTTTGGCAAAATAAATGACCGTCTATGAGATCAAATACTACAACAACAACTCTTTACATTTATCACCCAAAAACAAAACCTCAGGAAACCTATGGCTCTTTTTACCATCTCCCCTGACCGTAGGCTGTAATATCAGCAATTTTACATAATAAACTGTCATGGAAGGCTGCCTCACTCGGAATTGGGACAGCAATAGAAAATGGCGAGCTCACTTATGGTGGACTGTCTAGGGTGGCTCGTATTTTAACAGTGCGACCTAGTTTAGTGCAGTTGGAGGGCAGCAGGAAGTCAGGCGACTAAGAAGTTAGGGTTCTGCTGCTTCAGCGACTGGTTAAGCCACACCTTCCCAGCGCCACAATGTCATGTGACATACCGTGTTTTCAGGCTGCAGGCTACGTGTGTGCAGTCCTGTGAAGAGATGCGGCTGGGGTTCTTTCAAAACAGCGGCGGTTAGCATAGATGCTACCACAGCAGCTCGATGGCAGCTGGAGAGCCTTTATTCATCTTTTAAGCAGAGCAAAGAGCGTCACTCAAGACTTTTCTCTCCGTTGAAGGTGTTTTCACTCCTCTGCTCCTCAGTTTCAGGATCAGTTTACTGATCTGATTGGCTGAAGTTAGCCTGTGATAGACAGATGGTTCAGCCAATCACGTCTCAGGTCAGTTTGTGCAGACGTCCATGTTGAAATCTTCTCTTCTGTGATATGAGGGTTATTAACATGGTCGGACTCTTCAGTTCCCCACCCAGCAGAACAAAGGAGATTCGTCTTCTTGACTGCAGCAATGTCTGCCAGCTGTGGCGAGTTCTCATCGTGTCCTCTTCTGACTGCGTAGTGCTGAACCTGACTCTCATCGACCTGCCTGGGATCACCAAGGTGCCGGTGGGAGACCAGCCTGCAGACATCGAGCAGCAGATCCGGGACATGATCATGCAGTTCATCACCAGAGAGAGTTGCTTGATCTTGGCCGTCACTCCGGCCAACACTGACCTCGCCAATTCAGACGCCCTGAAACTGGCAAAGGATGTGGATCCTCAGGGTAAGGCCAGTGTAGATGCTTCGGGAGGGATGTTAAAGGTGGAGAGGAAGGAAATGAAGCTGGAAAAAATGTCCTTGTGGTAAGCAACATTAACCTAACAGCTGTAGGGGGGGGCGCTCTGTGTCTGACCTTGTGCTTTGACCTCTCCGAATGTGCAGAGTTTCTCCACAGGGATCGATTAAGTTTCACTTTGTTATTATCAATGAATTGGCTAAGAAAGAGTCAGAAGATAAAAGACAAGTAACAGGAAGAGACGGGCAGATAAAAGAAGACTTGAGCAGCTAAGGAGGAAGACGGGGGGCTTAAGAAAGAAGAAAATAATCTAATTCTCAAAGTGTTTTGACCTTCAGACAGAAAAGACAGTAACACAGAGGAGGACACATGAACTAAAAGGGACACAGGAGGAGGACGAAGGATGCTGAGGGAGTGACGAATCAAAGAAGTGGAGGTGAAGGAGGACAGGAGGAGAGAGTTAGCTACCGAGAGATGCTAACAGCCAAAACACACAGTAAAGCCAACTTGTAAGGAATGATCTTTATGCATTGTTGTGGCTGACAAGTGGACTCCACTTTGGAAGCTCTGGCTGGTTTCTGAGCCGCAGGATAGCCTGTTGCCGTGATGTGTTCTGATTATCGTGGGTGTGAAGCGGTGCAGGAGTGAGTCCTGATAGCTGGAGGTATGTTAGCATTGTTGACGCCTGCTTCCTGGCCGTGGCTCAATGCAAGAAATGCAGGAGAAAAGAAAGAGAGGATGAAATATTCTGTTGAGGGAAAACTGTGTGACTCCACCCAGAAAGACCCCGTGCTCCAGCCGGGGCTCCACCCACAACCTTCTTGCTGGGGGGCCACAGTGAGGACCACTGCTCCACCCTGCTGCCCATAATAAATATCTGGATAATATACGTAGATGCATGTTTTCCCATGCAAAAGTAAAGCAAGCAAAGCCCCAGAAAACCTCCCTCATCTCTCTGTGACCTGTTGTGCAGGTCTGAGGACCATCGGCGTGATCACCAAGTTGGATCTGATGGACGAGGGCACGGACGCCCGGGATGTCCTGGAGAACAAGCTGCTGCCTCTGCGAAGAGGTGCGTTGCCCTTTGTCCACTTTGTGCTTGCAGAATCTCTCTGGTTCTCTGTGTCCTCTTCAGTATTGCTCTCCATTTGTCTCCTGGTTTATTCATTCCCAGGTTATATTGGAGTGGTGAATCGCAGCCAGAAGGACATTGATGGGAAGAAAGATATCAAGGCAGCCTTGGAGGCTGAGAGGAAGTTCTTCTTCTCGCACCCATCCTACAGGCACATAGCTGATAAAATGGGAACCCCACGCCTGCAGAAAGTGCTCAACCAGGTGATCGCAGATTTACTCTCCCTGCACTTTACATAATTGATAAGAGGGTGGCCTAGTTTTCTAGTTTTTCTCTTTCATTGTGCGGCCTGTCGGTGTGGGTGACTGTCAGTAGGTGGAACTATTTCTGGTTCAGCTCCTGATAGTTTAGCATTCCACTCATGTATTCATACGATTAGTGGGACTGCTGTTTTTTTATGCACTGAAATGTTGCGTGCTTCTGATCTTGAGTGTTGACAGTAATCTGCTTTTGGGTCATCCATCCCTTTGCTGCATTTTTTATCTCCATAGCAACTGACCAACCACATCCGGGACACCCTGCCAGCTTTCCGCAGCAAGCTGCAGTCCCAGCTGTTGGCTCTGGACAAGGAGGCTGAGGAATACCGGGGATACCGACCAGATGACCCGTCCCGGAAAACCAAGCAGCTGCTGCAGTCAGTTCCCCAGTTTCACTGGGCTGCATTTAGTTTGGAAAATGTTTCTCTGCCACTGAATTCTTCTGCTGTCCCCTTGAATTTGTGATGTCAAAGGTCATGGTTAGTTTGATTCCGGCAGGATGGTGCAGCAGTTCTCTGTGGATTTTGAAAAGAGGATCGAGGGTTCAGGAGACCAGGTGGACACGGTGGAGCTGTCTGGTGGAGCCAAGATCAACCGCATCTTCCATGAGCGTTTCCCCTTTGAGCTGGTCAAGGTGAGAAACATTCAGTTTCTACAGATGGCGTTAAGATACAAACTCAGAGTCCTATCCGAGGGCTTCCTCCCTCCCTTTAAAAAATCTCCCTCACTGGACGTGAGTAGAGGGCTCTCTCCATGTCTGCTGAACAGATATTCAACACTGTCGTGACCACATGTGCTTGCGCTGGAACTTCAATCCCCCAAATTTTATTTAGCAAGAAGATCTTCTGCCCACTTCTGGTTTACGATCCAGAAACAGATACAGATGAGCAACAGATAATGATGTCTCATCACACCCCTTATCAATACCCGCCGTCTTGCCTCTGGACAACTCTAGCGCCCCCTCCTGTCCAGCCTGCAACTCTTACAAAATGCTCTGGTCATGCTGTTGACGAATAGCATCCCCCATCGCACCCACCCTTGCATCCCTCCACCTCATGTTCAGAATTGCCTCTGAACAGTTACTGGTCTCCTGTGAGGCTGCTCAAGGTCCTGCCCTCCACCTCTGGACCACTCAGACACCATCATGACCTCCTCTACGTTCCCTGCACCCTTGGCCAGACTCAGGGGACCTTTGCTTCCTCTTCCCTCCCGCTGTTCCATCAGCAGAAGCTGACAGACAGTGTCTGGCTGCCTTGGCAACAGGGGCCTCATTTAAATGTATTTGTGATACTTTATGGGTGCTGTTTGTTAATTGTGGTCAATCGGGTTTGACTGACTACTCTTCTGGAAACAGGGTGGTAAAAATTCTCTTGTTTATCTTATAAACTTTCCTCTGGTAACTTGTGCACCTCATCACGCTCTTCCCGTTAAGATGCTCCCCAGCCTGCTATTCAAACGCCACCTGAGACCAGACACAGAGAAAGTGACATTTCTCTATCATGTTCTAGAATTTACTTTTTCACGTACGTGATACATTCTGTCTTCATGGCGTCTCTCTGCATCTCTCTTCTGTTTCATCTTCGTCTCCGCTCAGATGGAGTGTGATGAGAAGGAGATGCGTCGTGAGATCAGTTACGCCATCAAGAACATCCACGGCATCAGGTACAAGTGTTGGTTCCAGCCGGTTGTCAGTCGAAATTCGTGTCGACATGGCTTAAGGGTCATGTACACTCGGACAGACACGCATTTCCTGCAGACAGTTTTGGTAAACTTGATGCTGCAACTCTTTCTGTTTTACAGTATTTTAGAAGTACAAATACATCTATTTTTAGCCTATACCCACAGTAGAGAGCCAAATAAATTCATGTTGAATTGGCAGGCATCACCATGGATTAAAAAAAAGACCCACAAAAAACAAAGAAAAACAGATTTGGTTGGCCAACAGCTTAAAATATATGGTTTGAGATTTTACGAACAAGGGAGGAGCCGTTCTTTCCTTTCACATCGGCCTCTCTGAGTGTTTCTATACTGATTCAGCGGCGGTTTTTCACCACAACCAAAAAAATTGCCACCCAAGCAAGAGAGAAATGTGTCATTTATAGATGCGTCACATTTCAACCTGAATTCTCTCCAAAAACTGCAACAGGCTGAATATCCAGAGTGATTTTATCACATCAATCAGACATTTTAGTGTTGGAGTATTTAGTTTGAACCAGAGACTGCAGGCACTAAAGTATGTGCCAAAGGCAGGTACACGGACGTAACTAACTAGTAATCTGAATACATGACTTGAGTATGTCAGAGAATCTATTTTGACTGGATTGCACCTTCTTCCTCCTCCCCTTGCTGGCTGTAGAACCGGGCTTTTCACTCCTGATATGGCGTTTGAAGCCATCGTGAAGAAGCAGGTGATCAAGCTTAAGGAGCCGTGTGTCAAGTGTGTGGACATGGTCATCCAGGAACTGATCAACACGGTGCGCCAGTGCTCCAACAAGGTAACTCCATCGTAGTGGACTACAATTACAAGGTGTTTACAGGAGTAATTGTTTATTTTGTTCATGTATTTATTCATTATTATCCATTATTTCTTTGTTTCTCGCTTAAACCTAAATGATGTAAATGTTTAGATAATGGACTTTTGGGTACAAGGGTGTGTGCATATGTGTTTGTATGTACGTATGAGGGGATATGTTAGATACTGAGCCCCGGCTGCAGCACGGGGTCTTTCTGGGTGAGTCTCCATGTTCTCTCTGTTCCTGTGTGGGTTCTCTCTGGTACTCCAGCTTCCTCCACAGTCCAAAGACATCAAGAGGACGGATGGATGGATAGATGGAGGATGGATGGATGAATGGATGGATGGATGGATGAATGGATGGATGAATGAATGGATGGATGGATGGATGGATGAATGGATGGATGGATGAATGGATGAATGGATGGATGGATGGATGAATGGATGGAGGATGGATGGATGAATGGATGGATGGATGGATGATGAATGGATGGATGATGGATGGATGAATGGATGGATGGATGGATGATGAATGGATGGATGATGGATGGATGAATGGATGGATGGATGGATGATGGATGAATGGATGGATGGGTGGATGGATGATGAATGGATGATGAATGGATGGATGGATGGGTGGATGGATGATGAATGGATGATGGATGGATGGATGGATGGATGGATGATGGATGGATGGATGGATGGATGGATGGATGGATGATGAATGGATGATGGATGGATGGATGGATGATGGATGGATGGATGGATGATGAATGGATGGATGGATGGATGGATTAATGGATGATGAATGGATGGATGGGTGGATGGATGATGAATGGATGATGGATGGATGGATGGATGGATGATGGATGGATGGATGACGGATGGATGGATGAATGGATGGATGGATGGATGACGGATGGATGGATGAATGGATGGATGAATGGATGATGGATGGATGGATGGATGGATGATGGATGGATGGATGAATGGATGGATGGATGGATGAATGGATGGATGATGGATGGATGGATGGATGAATGGATGGATGATGGATGGATGGATGAATGGATGGATGGGTGGATGGATGATGAATGGATGATGGATGGATGGATGGATGGATGATGGATGGATGGATGACGGATGGATGGATGAATGGATGGATGACGGATGGATGATGAATGGATGGATGGATGGATGGATGGATGGATGATGGATGGATGGATGGATGATGGATGGATGGATGGATGAATGGATGGATGGCTTTAAGAGCCTGTTGAATATGAAAGGTGGGGTCATGGGATTTTTAGGATTTATGAGTCCACATTGATTGAAATCCCTGTTGGGATCTGTGTGGTGCGTTTGCAGCTGGAATGTTTCCCCCGACTGCGGGAGGAAACCGAGAGGATTGTGACGGCTCATATTCGTGACAGAGAGAGTCGGGCCAAGGACCAGGTAACACTCGCTAGTCTGAACTCGTGTTCACTACACAATGAGGTGCATGACCTTTGAACTCTCTCCTGTAACTCAACCCTATTCGCCCTATTAGGAAGTGTATTTCCAAAAGTGCCGGACTGCTGGCTGAAGGCTGCGTGACACTGTCTTCATGAGAAATGTCATGTGTGTACTTTTCCAGGTTCTGCTGCTGATTGACGTTCAGCTCTCTTACATCAACACCAACCACGAGGACTTCATTGGCTTTGCGAAGTAAACTCTCCCGTCTCGTAGCCTTGCATCGTCTCGATCACTGAGGGAGTCAGTGAGTAGAAAGGTTCAGATCTCTGTGTTGACGTCCCGGTTGTTGTTTCTCCTCCACAGTGCACAGCAGAGGAGCAGTCAGACTAATAAGAGCCAGAGTTCAGCAACCAATCAGGTGAGCATTTGTCACGTCTTGCGTGTCACACACAAACGGCGGCGCACGAGGTGAAACGAGTACTGAGCACAGCAGCGAGACGGCGGCTGCAGAGATGAGACAGAGATGCTAAAATGGAAGAGATATCATCTGACATATTCTTTTCCATTTCAGCGAGTCACAGCCATCTGGTATTCTTCTTCTTTTTAGCTGATTATTTTCTGTTTTAGTCCTGCATGCTGTATTCTATTGAATTGGTTGTGTCCTGTGGTTTGTTTGCTTCTTTGGGTTTATGATTTGAAAGATTCTCACTGGGTTCTGTTACTTTATGCCACCGTCATCACTGGTGTTGTTGAGACGTGTCCCTTTGTTTGAACCCCTCCTGTGTCATCAAGGTGCCACTTTGCATTTCATCCCCATCCCTTAGTGAGAATCTCAGCTGCCCTCTTATGGGTGTCTGTTGGTGAGTATTGCTCATTGTGGGTTATGGTTTGCTATGTCATTTGTGCCTGCAGTAATACTTCCGCCCATTGTGTGGTGCTCTCCAGCACTTCGCAGGAACCTGTCATGCCCTCTTTTTGTGGAGCGAGGAGCACAAACGAGCTTTCCACTCTGACAGATCGAATTGGCTGTGCAGGCTTTTGTCGCAATGAGACATTTGTTCTTGCAAAGTTGCCTTCTAGTTTTCGTGCTTCAGGGTGTCTTAATGCCCCGCCTTCCTTCCTGTTGCAGGCCTCCTCTCCTCCCGCATCAGGCCTGATTGTAAGAGTTTACTCTCTAACTCCCTAACACCCCCACCCACCAAGGCCCACAGACTACAAGGGGGTGCCAGCTAGGCAATTAGGAGTGACAAATTTTCAGGCTTTGGCGGTAAAAAATATCATATCCGAGACTCTAAGAGTCAAAAAGATCACTTCTTTCAGAGCCCTGTCATGGATGAACCAGAAACAGCTCCCTCTCATTGGTGTCCACGACAGAACGGCTTGGTAATGATTTGGTAACCTCCTTAGTGAGTCTTAGGTGGTGCAAGACTGACAGTAATCTAACTAATCATCACTTGGCACCCTGCCCTGCAGGCTTGTTTGTGGAGGGCTTGTGGGTTAATACAACTAACACAGTGCACACACACTTGCTTTATGTGTGCTTGAAGCACTTAACACAATGGTCACTTAACAAGCTAACACAGGCGTGGTGAACACAGTCCCTGGAATGAGACTGCACTGAGACACACACACACACACACACACACACGCACGCACGCAGACATGCACACACACACACACACACACACACACACACACGCACGCAGACATGCACGCACACACACACGCACGCAGACATGCACACAAACACACACACGCACGCACACACGCACACACACACACACACACACACGCACACACAGCCACATGCTAGGCTCCGACTGAGTCACAAATCTAACCTGACCTTCACACACATCTCAGCTCCTGCACTGATGGCTTCCACAGATGTCCTGTATCATGGTGTAGCCACAATATCTGGAGCAAGTAGAACTGTGGATGAAGTTCTCCTCTTGTTGACTTATTTTATCGCTACATTTGGATTGTACTTCTCTGACTTGTAATCCTTCCTTCAGGTCATCCGCAAAGGCTGGCTGACCATCAACAACATCAGTATCATGAAGGGAGGAGCCAAGGAGTACTGGTTTGTGCTGACAGCTGAGAGCCTCTCCTGGTTCAAGGACGACGAGGTCAGTTGAAAGTGGCTCAAGAAGGCTTCTACGTTTTTGTAATTAGCTGGAAGCTCATGGTGAATCATCCGTGGCGGCGCAAACTTGAGGGTTACAGCTCAAATCAAAGTATTTGCATGCAACTGAGCACACAGCTGAGAAAGAGGAGGTGGAGTTTGTGACAGTTGTGGAGAGTATCTAGCGTCTCGCAGCCTCTCTGGGAGCTTCAAGCTTGATCCACCTGTCTGGCTCCTTGAATTCTAGAGTCACAAAAATAATGCAGGCAAGAAAAACACCCTCATTATCTCCAGACACCTATTTGTAAGTACTTGAAAAGCAAAATACACATTTTGGGTGACCCTTGACCTCCCACTATCTAGAAAACCACAACGTCCAGATGCAACAGACAACAAGACTCTTGGATCTTTCTAGAAAATCAGGTTTATTATTGCCAGCATTTGTGTGTAATCACATCAGAGAGCAAGCAGGCGGTCCTCAGTTCTCCTGCAGCCGCAGCTCGGCAGCATGCAGGATGGGGTCGGTCCTGCTGGCTAATTTGGCGGGCTGATGCCTATCTGCCTGTCTGTGCCTGCTGTACAGGTTGCAGGATATTCTGCACAGCAGGTGTAGATAGGCAGACACACTGCAACTCCCTCAGCGCCGTTGCTTGGCCACCAGGTCCGAGAGACGCACACAACGAGACAACTTCAAAGAGACAATATTCTCAACAGGGATGAACATTTTGATGTGACGTTTATTTGCTGTGGTGTCTGAATCACAGCTGCTCAACCGCGCCGGGGTCGTAGGCGAAAGGTCACTTCATTACTTGGGACTGTCCAGTGTTCAAGTGCAGGTCTTTTACTTGATGAGTAGTGAAGTTTTCTCTCTCCTGCCTGCCCACCTCCTTCTACTGGGAGCGAAGGCATTTCTGTCTTCTTTGCAAATTTGGAACCTTCCCAATCTCGACGAGTGTTCCCTCACGACACCCAGAAGTACAGGAACGCACACTCAGACAGCACATGGGCCGCGCCGGCGTTGCCTGGTTGGGTGTACAGATTGTTATTTGATACGTTAGTGTGGTAATGCTGGAAATTATAGACTCTGCTGGCTTCGCCTTGTATATTTCTGTTTTACTCTGCGTGAACTTTCTATAGTCGCATGCACGTGCGCGCGCGCACACACACACACACACACACACACTTGGACGCCCTCCTTCCCCCCTCGATGTGGTTGGCAGTTACTTTGGAACTGCTTGCATTCTTGGCAGGAAAATCATCACTTTTTAATCCAAACATGAGCCTTTAATGTTTTCTGTGGAGAGAAAACCCTCTATTAAATATCAATACCCCCCACCCTTCTCTTTCTGACCTGCACCTCTTCAGGAACAAACCAGATACATCAAAGTACACGATACATGTCCACCGGGCCTCTTGACCGCACAAACCACCAACACAAAAGCCCAAGTAGATGAGTTACGACCAGTGTGAACTTTATTCTTTGTACAAGTCATCTTTTCTTTGACTTTTGAGAAATTAACTGGTGTTTTTGTGCACCCTGGCCACCAATGACATCACCCATGGAGGTATCTGACTGTTTATTCAAATGCTGCTTGATTGATAGGCCCTAGTCCCTCTGGACTCGGTTTGATGCTTTGTAGACCAACCCCCCCCCCCCCCCCCCCCCCGTGGACCACATCTTCATCAGAGTGCTAGGCTAGCAGCCTGCACACTTACTCATTCAGTTCCACTTGAAATCCTCCTTCTTTTTAACTTAAAATCTTTAAGATTTTTACACCTTCACAATTTGGTAGTGTTGCAAAAATGTGTGACAAATGTTTATTGCCAAAAAGAAAAAAAGGAAAATCGAAAAGTTAGAAGGGAGTGTTAGAATGTACTTAAATGAATTCATCTTCAGCACACACTGACTTCAAAACCTATGGAAAAAACGACTGAAAATACCAGAAGATGAAAGGTACATGAAAACACACAACTTTAGGAGTTTGGAGGCACACACACACACACACACACACAGACACACACACACACACACACACACACACACACACACACACACACACACACACACACACACAGAAGAGGGTCCATGCCCAGTCTAACCAATGTGCAGACTACTGTACACCAGTATGACAATGAACAGGTAGTCTGAACACTGGGTGGACGGAGCCGGAGATACGAGCCAGGCCTGCTGCTGGTTCCTGCCGTTCCCGATGCTCGTCGTCTCTGCCCTCCCTTTTGCCCTCTCCATTTTGGCACCAAGGATCCCGTCTATGGAAAGCTCTCAAAACTGTGATTCGCCCCATCCAGCGTTGTCACTTCTCCAGCTTTTAGATGTGCGTCTCTTGGCGTGTTTGCTTGTTTAGCCAGAGGTTTGCGCTCGCGGTCCCCTCACGGTCCATTTTGGTCATGCCGGCCATGAAGAGTATCCAGCCTTGACGTGGCATATTCGCTCAGACGACTGGGACAGACTGGCTGCACGTTCAGGGAGGGGATATTACAAAAAAGAGGGAAAGAGAGAGACGGGGGGTGGGGTGGGGAGGGGGGGTGAGTGAGTGAGAAAGGGAGAGGAAGCAAGAGGAAGAGGGGGGTGGGGAGGGGTGTGACCATATATGGACTGCAGTGACCCCTGGGGAATCCAACACAGAAGGGTCCGCAGAGTTTCTTGTCCCTCACATCTTCTCGTTCCCTTTCATTCTTACCTGCCACCATCTCCCACCTCTCCCAGGACCATCAGCAAATCTTTCTGCAAATCCACTTTTGTGTTTCTTCCTCTCAGCCTCTCCTCCTTCTCCCGCCCGCCGTCTCTTTAACTTCTCCCTCCTTCTCTGCTTCTCTGTGTGCCGCTAAGCATTACCAGATGTTGAGTTTTAACGCCAGGCTGTCATTTAATCTCTCTCTCTCTCGCTCTCTCTCCCTCCTTAAAAAAATCAGGCAGGAAGTGGGCCCCTCTGGAATGGAAAGAAAAAATATTGAAAAAATATAGAGGGGGAGGGATAAAAGAAGAAAAAAAGCAGAGAATTAAGAAAGATGGAGGCTGGGATGGAGAGTAAAATGAAGCATCTGTCACAGCTTGGCTTGAGCCTGAACCCTAAAAGATGAGGATTGTGTTGCAGCAGTGAATTATCAGGACCTCCGGCGCGTTTAACGATTCGCCGACTCCATGGCAGGAGAGTCGCGCGCAGCTACCAGCTCTCACTCGCCGGCAAAACTCACCGTGAAGAACGACTGTGTCTTGACCCACACTGTAATGACTTCCACATGTGCTTTCCCTCCCTCTCTTTCTTTCCCTGTTTCTTTCTTCCCTACACCTCCCCCCTCCTACAAGTTACCTCCCACCCTCATTCTCCCCCATTCCTCCTCCCTTCCGTCACCCCTTTCCTTTCTGCCCCCCTCCCCCTTTTAAAACCTGATTTCACCTTTCTCGCACCATCTATTGTTTGCATCAGTAAAATTCCACATGTAACAAGTAAACAGTATTCGTGCTGAACATGTGTCCCTCCCCCATGTTCACAGGAGAAGGAGAAGAAGTACATGCTGCCCCTGGACAACCTGAAGGTCCGCGACGTGGAGAAGAGCTTCATGTCCAGCAAGCACATATTCTGCATCTTTAACACAGAGTCAAGGTCAGAGTCAAGAGCGTCCAGAAACGAATTTTCCTCGTCGTTCGCAGCACCGAGACTCCCGATGGTGATAGGAAAGGCCGCGTGCCTGTGGAAATATGTTTTAGATTAGAGTCCATGTTCAGATGTATGCAGGCATGAACACGGACTGGAAACAGTCCCAGTTTGCAGACGCACTCACGTTCATTCCAGCTTTTTGAATCTTTTTTGGATCTCGTTATGTCAGGAATCCTGGACTGCTCGTATTAATGGTCATAAATCATTTATGTATTAGTGTACCTTTATCCACCCTTTGACCGTGTCCGTGTGGTGGCGTGTAGGAATGTGTACAAGGACAATCGCACCCTGGAGTTGGCCTGTGACTCCCAAGATGACGTGGACAGCTGGAAGTCTTCTCTCCTACGTGCTGGGGTCTATCCTGAGAAGACCATCACGGTGAGCACGCCTGCTCTATCCGTTGCAGCTCCTCTGTTGCGTTTTTATTTTGTGGTATTTAATGATATTTCTCATCACTCAAACATCCACATATTTGTGGGGCTGTGACGGTTTCCTATCCCAGGTGTCTTCAAACCTCAGCCCACCTGAGGTCACGCTGCATTCCCTTTCCTTTCATGAAATACTGCGTGGTTCTTGCCCCCCAGGTTGAGAGTGAGACCACCACCACCTCAGATAACTTCTCCATGGACCCTCAGCTGGAGCGTAAAGTGGAAACCATTCGTAACCTGGTGGACTCCTACATGGCGATAGTCAACAAGTGCATCCGGGATCTCATGCCCAAGACCATCATGCATCTCATGATCAACAACGTGAGAGAAGGCTGTTGAGTTCTGCTGATGATTCAGGGAGGTCAAGTGTTGCTCCGTCCTCACGCTGCCGCTGCACTCCCTCTGTCCACCACCAGGTGAAGGACTTCATCAATGCAGAGCTGCTGGCCCAGCTGTACTCCGCAGGGGACCAGAACGCCCTGATGGACGAGTCCCAGGAGCAGGCCCAGAGGAGGGATGAGGTTCTGAGGACCCACCAGGCCCTGAAGGAGGCCCTGGCCATCATTGGGGATATCTCAACCTCCACCATCTCCGTCCCCCTGCCTCCCCCTGTTGACAACTCCTGGGTTGGAGGGACCAGTGGTGGTCGCAGGTACGCTGGGATCAAAGTCCTCACACATTCACCCCCCAACCCTCAGAGCAAAGAGCCTCCCATGTAGGAGCTGAACTCCTCTGTGCTCACTTCTTTCACAAACACTATTCCCTGCCAGGTCTCCACCACCCAGCCCCACAGCCCCCCGGAGGATGTCCTCAGGCCAGCGCCCGGCTCCCCGAGGGGCCCCACCACCACCGAACCGCCCAGGGCCCCTGGGACCCTTCAATAACAGTGCTGACAGCCCCCAGGCTCCAAGCCGCCCCAACAGGGCCCCTCCTAGCATCCCCAGGTGAGTCCAACCTCCCCATACGGATCAAAAGCAATGACAGCAGTTGCCTCCCCACCCCAGAGAACCTGTGTGTCTTCAGTCTTGACTTCCTTCAGCTGTTGGAATCTTCTCCCCCTGGACTCTGTCCAGCTCGCTCCCTCAGCTTCAGCCTCTGCTTCCACGCCACTTTCCTTCCTGTCTTTCCTTTGACAAACTGAGAGTAACAAATGTCGCTGATCCTGAGTCTGGACTCAGTAGTACAGAGTACTCAGAAGTACTCGTTTTTTGGGTTCTGATGGTGTGACTTTAAAAGGAAACCCCACCGCAACCCAATTAGGGTTGGTAACTCCGTGTTGAGTCAAGGTAGTTAGTAACTACAGAAATATGACTGAAATTCTTTAGCTGCAAACGACATCACCACAATTCAGCCTAAAGTCATCTATTCCTGTCCTGGTGGGACATTTGTAATGAGCTCCTTCCAACTCTGCAGATGAGGCCACTGCGATTGTAAACACCAATCTAGAGGAGGTGGAGCTAATGAGAGCCTGTCACTGAGGCGCCGACAGCGTCACACATCCTCGTTTGTCTGCTTAGTCGCTCCACCGACAGGTGGCCTCAATATCTACTCATGAATCTGTCATCACCTGGAATCAAGCTCACCTCTCCCATCAGAGTAAATGGACTCCAGACCTGACGGTGGTCTCTGACAGGGGCTGGGCAATGGTGCAAACCATGTGACCCCGATATAGGAAACGACTCTTCTTCTCTCCTTCAGACAGAAGGGTGATTTACACTCTCAGTGGATCCGCCAGTGACGCTTCGTTCCTTGATCTGATGATAATTAGAAGATTTGTAAGGTTTTCACTGAAGCAGGGGTGTTTTATTAGAAACTTAATTTGTAGCATCAATAAAAGTTGAATAAACACTGGGACTAACTTCTCTTCTCTTCCCTTCTCTTCCTTTCTCTTCCCTTCTCTTACCTTCTCTCCTCTTCTCTTCTCTCCTCTTCTCTTCCCTTCTCTTCTCTCCTCTTCTTTCCTCTTCTCTTCCCTTCTCTTCCCTTCTCTTCTCTCCTCTTCTCTCTTCTTCTCTTCCCTTCTCTTCCCTTCTCTTCTCTCCTCTTCTCTTCCCTTCTCTTCCCTTCTCTTCCCCTTCTCTTCTCTCCTCTTCTCTCCTCTTCTCTTCCCTTCTCTTCTCTCCTCTTCTCTTCCCTTCTCTTCTCTTCCTGTCTCTTCCCTTCTCTTCTCCTCCTCTCATCTTCTCTTCTCTTCCCTTCTCTTCTCTCCTCTCATCTTCTCTTCTCTTCTCTTCTCAAGTCGGCGGCCCCCTCCATCACCTACAAGACAAGCCCCACCATAATGCTCTGAAGGGGTTGCCTCCTCCTCCCATCGTCATCCTGCCCTCCACCCCTCTCCTCTTAGCCACGGCTCTGCTACCCCCTCTCCTTAGTGACCCCCATCATTTCCCGCCAGGTGACGATGTCCATATATCTATGTACAGTAGCGTATTTGTCTTGTGGTGTATGTTTATGTGCGCTTGTTGCTCGCCTGTGGTCCAGGTTTGCTTCGCAGATCCACTACCCAGTATCGGTCCCTGGAAACCCCCCACCAGCCAGCACCCCCCCCTCCCTGCTTGCTTCTACATGACAATACGTTCAGCAGTTGTACTGCCCAGTTCATTCCAAAACGCAGCATGGCAGACAAGCTGCTTTTATTGCATGGGATGTATGTATGTAGTGTGTGTGTGTGTGTGCGTGTGTGTGTGTGTGTGCGCGTGTGTGTGTGTGAGTGTATGGGGGAGGGAATATTTTGCCTATATGTAGGCTAAGTTTGATTTAATATTCATTTATTGTATAATGCCCCATAAGTGTTAACTATCAGCTTCATGTTCTCTAAGAACACAAGTTGTATCATGTGTGTGTGTGTGTGTGTGTGTGTGTGTGTGTATGTGTGTGTGTGTGTCTATATATGCGTTGGTGTGCAGGTAACACTGTGTGTGTGTGTGTGTGTGTGTGTGTGTGTGTATGTGTGTGTGTGTATGAGAGGACATGTGTGCATGTGCTGTCTGTCTGCACGTTTGTTGGCGTTTCAGTTGTGTTTGTTTTCATGGTCCAAGATGTTGATGATGACTCATACACCCTCGGGGTACATTTACTATTGGATTAGTGAGTTGTTTGTGTGTTTGTAGTAGCAGCCATACACACATAGCAAGGCTGAGGAGCACCTTCAGTACTCTCTATAAGGAAACAGCCTCAATAATACATTAACCTCGTCATAGGTGTCCACCTGTGCTGTATCAGTGGTCCACCTGTGACCCCCGTTGCCTTAAGCTCTGATTCAGATGCTGACTGCCAGGATGGATTGGACTGGAACTTGCCACTTGAGAACGAAAACTAGCAAAACTCAAGTTCCCCTGTGAATGAACATGCTTTTACATGTTTCCATGCAGCCTTTTCCTCAGGTTAGAAACATGCAACTACATGACAAACTCTTTTCTTCTTTGCTTTGCTCTCACAATCATGAAGCCAGTCAGCGTCTGCGTTGGATCTTAAGCTGGTATTGTCGATGTTCAAGTGCTTCTCTGTCACTCTGTTATTGTGTATATGGGCCTAAACTGTGTTCTGATGTATATAGGTAATGATAAGGAGATACTGTACCTGTGGACTATAAAGACCTCGTCAAGGCTCCCCGCGCTTTAATGGTTCTCTGTGTCTCTATTCACTAAGTACTCTCTTCTCTCTAATTTAGACTGCCTTACCGGCATGAATTACAATTCTGTATTGCCAAAGCTAAATGTAGAAAGAGAATTGTAAAGTATACAAAAAACAAAATCAGCTGAAGACCAACAGTGAGGTGGTGTTGTTAGCAGAGGACATCATGTTTAACTGGGGGATTGCATCAGTTGTTATTTTCTGTGTCTCTGTATCGCTCCTCAATAAAGATGTCTTACTTGGTCAACGGAGCGGTCGCCGGACCGCTGGGATCGGCTCCTTTGTCTCTGCACAGAAATGCTTCCCTGTGTCTTAGTGCCAAAGCTGCTCACAGACTCAAGGTAAAACTCTCCCTGCTGACAAGAAGCGGAACAGAAACTTTACAACAAATGACGGAATCGCGTGTCTCTGCAAATACGACCACAGCGGTTCACAGGGTTGTACACATTATGCAATAATGCAGGATACGGATCCGCCATGTTGGATTTTTTTTGCCGTTATCTGATTTCCTGGTATTTTACAACTGATTTGGCTGATATGTATTCATGTCCATGTTAGATGTATTGAACCAAGTTTCCATGATATTTACATCCGTGTAATTGGCTTGATAAGATGACGTGTAACCAATATCTGCCGATACCGATGGCGTGCTGATATCATCATGTGACCCTCCAGCACAAAGAACCTGCGGCGGGTCTAAGCAGGAAGTGCTACAGTACCTTGTTATTGTATTGTATTTCCTACTTTGTAGAATGCTGTTGTGGTCAGTAGATGGTACTAGTACTACTACTACTACTACTACTACTACTACTATTAATACTTAGATAACTTTTATGACAAATTAGAAAGACATTTGTTTCACATCAGTCTGTCTAAACATTTTAATGACAACATAACCAAGTGTTCCATGTACTGAAGTGTACGTGTACTTTGTTTGAAACTACCACAGTATTTGCTGTACCATACCATAGCTTGTATGTATATAAATATTCCTCTTATAACCTTGAAGTTGCTGTAGACCAAAAAATCCCTGAGTCAGACAATTCTGAAACAGTCACGTTATTTCACTGGCAGCCACGTGGTGGCGACAGAGGGCTAAAACCCCCTGATAGCACAGCCACGGTCGTGAGCTGGTCAGGGAGGACGCTGGAGGACTTGATGAATCCACACTGGGGGTCCGAGGTCCACCAAAGTTCTCTTAAATGTTATGCTGTGCAGTAACACGCTTTTGTGGTCTGATACGAGTGATGAGTCCCTCTCAAGAGTAACCCTTTAAACAGCTCCACCACAGCGCCACCAGGGGGTGGACGGACCCTGAAGACCTCCAGCGAGGAGCAGATCCGCTGCTGAAGTTTTCTTCTACAGTGTCACATTTAGCTGACGAGGGGCGTTTCTTCCTAACGCTCACCTGGTGCGCGCCTGGGGTGATGGCGCCCTCTAGCGACCACAGCAGAGAACTGGTAGAAGCGACAGAATGGCCACCGGTTTTAAACTTGCTCCCGAACAGGATTTGAATTCTCGGAGAGAACGTAGTCGATTATCCGGAGGTTTTGATCACCCTAAAACACCTGTAACTCACGAGCCTCCCTCCACCTCACTCTGAACGTCACCACGTCGATCGCATTGTGGGAATATTTCTGCCAGGTGTTTGATCCTCATGTCAGTCCGAGTCCGGGCGAGAATGACTCGGACCGACCCTCCATTGCCCCCCAAGGAGACAAGTTTTCTTAATCTGAATCTGGATGACTGAAAGCTGGGGTGATGGAGGGAAATGTTCCATGAAAGTAAATAAATCTCTGTGTTTGAAGTCTGGGGGTCTAGGAGGTCTGAGGGGTCCAGAAGGTCTGAGGAGGTCTGAGGGGGTCCAGGAGATCTGAGGGTCCAGGATCTGATAATGACAGACTGAGAGGAGAGTCAGGACCCGGCCCGGAAAGCTTTAATGCTCTGTAAAATAATCAGAGGGTCTCTCATCAAACATCACAGCAAAAACTATGAGACCACAGTCAGAAACTCCAAGATCAGAGGGTGAGCTCAGAGATCAAAAGAAAGTCCAAAGTCAGCTAGTTGCCTGTCTCCTCCAGGTCCAAGAAACGAGTAACTCCTCTTCTCTAAGACACGTACCTTCAGGGCAGGGTGACGTCACCAGGGGAGCTACAAGTCACGATCTCACTGACACATCGACCTGATTGCTTCTTGGTTCGTTATGACGAAGTTCCTTTGGTTCCGGGAATGGGTATACGTCTCCGTGCTTGTTTAGTCAGAAGTCATATCCAGCAGGGTAAATAAATTAATTCCCAGTAGAAGGAACCCACCCACGCGGGCGACCGTTGGCCCAGAAACGAGCGCTCCCCCAGCAGAGCTGCGCAGCCGCGTCCTCGCTCGTTCATTGGCCGGATGAGTCGCGCTGACTGTCGGCGTAAGGTTGTGTTTCCTCCCTCCGGCTGTCAGGCGGCTAACTGTCAGGGTTGGAGCTGGTAGAGGTCCGCCGCACAAGGCTGAGGAAGGCACAGCCAGCTGGACCCGTCTAGCGCATTTCGCGAGCACGGCGACGATGTGTGCCCCGGCCGGAGCGGGATGAAGATGACGCCTCTGTCATGGCGGCTGGTGTCACTCTTGTGTGTTGTTCTCGTCTGTCGGTAAGTCCGCTCCTTCTCTTCCCTGTGTGTCGTGATCATTCCCGCAGTGGAACATCAAAACAACTAGTTAGCAGTAACTGTTTACTTGTTTTCCTGGATGTTATTCCGGGTTGAAGCAGGTGCAGCGCGGAAGCTAGCGCTAGCTACCTAGCTGTGATGTGGCACCTGGCTAACTTCTCCGGTGTTGACACCGTTACCAGTTAGCACGAGTTGCTGGCCCAGAATTGGCTCGGTTTAACCCGGTTATCTCAACACTACCGGGTAAATGGAGTTTCTGCTCACGATATTCGGCTGCTGTTGTTTCTGTCGGGTTTATTTGAAACGTTCTAAATCGCAGTTGTTTGACAACCCCGTTGAACCGACAGTTTGACGAAATAAGACACCTGGTGGAGCGAATGACAGGTAGCAGGTGCTCACCGTCGCTCTCTCCGATTAACCGGGATTAGAGCCCCGTCACGTCAATCGTGGAGAAAGCTGGACGGTTGTTGACTGAACACAGCAAAACCGGCAGTTACAGGGATTATGCGGGATTATTTTATGATCTATAATCCCGGTGGTAGTAAGCAACAAACACAACATGACTGGCTGTGTGCTGGGGGGCGGGGCTGGTGCTGGTGCTGGAGGGCTGGTACGGGTGTTGAAGAGCTAGTGCTACTGCTGGTACTGGTGCTGGTCTCCACGTTCTCCAGCAGCACCTGAACCCTGACTTTCCACTGAAGCCTGAGTTCATTTTGACCTTTAATGTTGGCATCGTGCCTCTGATCAAGGCACTGGCTCAGGCCTGGAGCAGCTGATTCATGGTCCAGTATGTTGAGACGCGTCACGTCAGGAGAGCACAGGTGTCATTTACTGCCGCGATGGCTAATTTAGCTGATTACACCTGCATGTCCTATCAAGCAGCTGCTGTTGCTATGGCACGTTAGCAGAGGAACGAAGAACCAAACGGACCCCTGAGTCAGCAGGGCTGGTTGACCAGTTCATTTGTGTCACACTCGTGAGAGTGAAGTTTGCCTGCTTTCGTTTTTAAAAATGTCAAATTACTATTATTTTGTACAAAAAATACAATGTAATAAACGGAATCATTGTTTCATACTTCCACACAAATTACTGATGGTTCTGAAATGTGTATTTATATACATCGTAATTCTTAAGTATCACTTCAATCATACAAACTTAGTCAAATAAAAAGAGAACGTGTGTGTATGTATGTATGTGTATGTATATGTGTATGTATGTATGTGTATGTATATACAGTATGTATATGTATGTATACAGTATGTGTATGTATATACAGTATGTATATGTATGTATACAGTATGTGTATGTATGTATATATATGTGTATATGTGTGTGTATATATACACACATATACACATATATATGTGTGCATATGTAAAGATGTATGTGTGTGTGTACATTTATTTATTTATAGAGTTGAAAATTTCGGCAGAAAAGCCAACATCCCTCGTATACATGTGTATGGATGTGTTTATATGTGTATGGATGTGTTTATATGTGTATGGGTGTGTGTGTGTGTGTGTGTGTATAAGGACTGGGCGATATGGACTAAAAATAAAATCTCTGATTTTTTCACAAACATTTCAATGCACAATTTTTTTCCTTTTTTTTTGTTAAGAAAACAAGAAGTACAAAGGACAGAGAAGTCAAAACAAGCTCTGTTTCATTTGATCAAAAACTGTAACCACTGTATAAATGGGGACCGAATCTTTAGCGCCGTGCAGAGCGACCGCTTCAGTGATGGCTCTCCATGGCGCCTCTCTTATCATAGTGGTCCCGTGAGTGAATGGTTCCACCACGGGGAGCCGTTCTTTAGTAAGAGTTTGTGGGTTCTAGCGGTCTCGTTCATCCTCCCGCTCTGCTGGATGCCTCTGTTTTAGAAGCTGAAACGAGTTTGTTGTGCTGCTGCCTTTTGTTGTGATGAGCTTCAGACAAACTTGGCAGCTGCAGTCACCTGTTCAGTGTCGGTCGCTGCAAACCCAAACCAGTTCCACACAACTGACGCTGCTACTGCTACTGCTACTGCTACTGCTGCTACTGCTACTGCTGCTACTGCTACTGCTACTACTGCTACTGCTAGTACTACTACTACTGCTACTACTGCTGCTGCTACTGCTACCACTACTACTACTAGTACTACTACTACTGCTACTGCTACTCCCTGAGAAACAAGTCATCGTTCTCATGTTTGGCTCATGGCAGGCTGTTTGGAGCAGCTTCTTTTCCCGTAGGCTTGTGCAGGATTTGGATTCAAACTCTTAAGGAATGTGTATGTGGGTGTTAAAATCACTTTTGAATTGCATTTCTAGTATTAGTGAAGTATTTCATTCAGTTGGTTTGTATTTTTTCATATCGGCATTAAACATGCAGCCCATGACATTTTGCATCATTGATAAGAGAAAGATTGACTTTCCTCACAGTCCTAAACCATGTGACCTGGAGTGATGAGATGGGACTGATGTGGTCACATCCTGGAGGTCACACACTGATCAGCTGGGTTAAATACATACATTAGGTACAGTAGCCTGAACAACATAAATGGATAAATCTTTTTGTTGCTTCCAGGGAGGGTGGGGTCTTGTTGTGGAGGGGGGGCACCCCCTCAATTCAGTGGTGGCATGTGGGGAAGTATAATATCCCGACAGAGTCAGAGCTTGTTAGAGAGACACTGGGTTGGATCAGGTCTCTGTATCTGCTGACTGGCAAGTTTAGGTGGCAGAATCAGTACTGGGAAGGAAAGTCTTAGTGTTGGGACGTTGATATGTAGCAGGCAGCCTGTGGTCTCGCGCTCCGCCATGCTGGTGTTCTCCAAGAGTGCCTCGGTCACAGACACCAGCAGTCTGGGTGCTGCTGGCCTGTAAACAGCTAGTTAATTATTCAGAGTGCTGGGCCTTAACACCACTTGTTTGGCTGCTTTTGCAGCAACATTGTGGCTGCTGGCTTTCAATTAGAAAACAAGTGCTGTGTTGTTCAGTGAGAAGTCTCGCCTCGCAAATCACATCAACAAAGGAGTTGGGCACGCCAGCACAGTGGCCAAGAAACACGCTCGACCTGGAATCCTGAACAAAATCCAAATAATGGCCTGGATTGTTGACAAGGTGCAGCTGCTGTCAGGGGCGGTCTTTGAGACTTGAGCCCTGGAGCAAGAGGAACTTTCCCCCTGATAGGAGTGTGACATCATTATTACTGTCATTTCCAGTGTTGTTACTGCCAGTTAGTGCTGTTAACCTGCCAGCGGTTAAGATACCATCCCTGTCCTTGTTCTCCAGCGCAGTTTTACACAAAACAACAGTGTTTGATGGATTAAACTACCCTTAGAACACTTGAAAATAGCTACTTACAAGTACTGAGGTGATGTCGCTGAAAGAAAATAAACCATTATTTTCATTATTTTTCATTTATATTTTTTCTGTAAAAGTTTTTTTTATTTTATTTTTTTTACCAAAAATGTGCCAGGCAACAGCATGAGCTTGACAACAGTCCCTGAGTCGGGATACAGATAAGATATCTGCTGGCATTGGGGTCCAGGACATTTAGGCCTTCTCAGAGTGTCGATAACCCACAGCAGTCAAACAAATGCTCCAGAGTTTTTTAGTCGCCTTCAGCTTAAACCGTCTCTCAGTTGCCAGGTCATTTTGACTTAATACATTATTTGTGGATCCTTCTTCATACAAACTGCTTCTGTGTCCTATGATGCTAATTGCTGCCTCTTTGTCTGCTAGGTCCCCTAGTTGTTATGTTGGTTGTACAGAGTCGCACCAGGAGACCCAACGGCCCGTGTCCTCCTCACAGGACGTCAGTGTGGAGGAAGAATCAAGAGAGTCTCATCAACACAAGGTAGCTGTATGAGAGACACCTGTGGGACCATGCACATCATTGATGAATGCACAATATTGGATTCTTTCACTGGTATGGAACTGACGGGACTGATATCGGTTATCGGACCAACCCCAGTGTCTGCTGATATGATTGTGCCTCCCTTACTTCATGACATTTGAGTTAATGAGACAACCACATATCGTGGAGGAAATAATGATTCACAAACAAAAGATTTAGATTATTTTGTAATTTATTGAGTGAAATAAGTATTTGATCCCCCATCAAAACATTACTGAGTACTTGGTTGGCAAGTTGTGAGGTCAGACGTTTCTTGTAGTTGAATACTAGGTTTCCACGCATCTCAGGAGGAATGTGAACCGCTCCTTTGTGAAGATCCTCTCCAAACCCTTAAGGTTTTGTAGCTGTTGCTTGTAGGGCTGTAGCGGTACACTAATCTCGCGGTACGATATGATATATATATATATATCACGATCGTCGGCTCATGATACGATATATAGAGATATATATCACGATAGTCGTCTCACAATACTATATATATATCACGGTACGATATATCGCGATATTCGTCTCACGATACGATATATATATCACGATAGTCGTCTCACGATACGATTCGCTACACTTACATGCTTTTCTGGAAGGTTTTCAAGGACAAAGTGATTTTGGTGACATCTTGTGAGTTCCGTTGACTTGGATTGAATGAACTGAACTGAAAGCATCAAGTACACAACATGAGGCTCTGACTGGCAGCTCACAAATGCTGGACAAAATGAATCAAAGATGTGGTGAGAAAATTAGTGTCATTTTTTAAAACTGAGTGCAAATTGTAGCTTTCAAGCTTTAGAAAAGTGAACATTGAGAGTTAAAGTGCAGCCAGTGGCCTTCTTAGGTAGCGTTTTAGCTTGATACTGAACATAGGAGGGAGCTGCTAGCCAGTCCAGCCACCAGCTTCACCAGAAATAAACCATGGCAGCCAGTAATTCAATTGGCAGGTGACAGTAGCATAGCGGGGCTCCATCGCGTTCACCAGGCGCCTAAAGCCGGTGTTTGCCACCACCCAATAAGCTCTCAAATCCTGACTGATAAAGCAGCATTGGACTCCGTCATTTTCTGCGACCTCGGTGAAGACGATGGGAACTTGTGGCAACAACCGCCGTCACTGTCCAGCGTGGTTTGTGTGGGGTCGCGCCTCAGCTTTGTGGGCTCAGTCTCAGTTAGCATTTCCTTGTCCGGGTGGTGACGTTTTAGGAGGGCTCGCAGGTTGGTGGTACTTCCAGGGTGCTTAACGTTTGTGTGACTCAGCTCACAAACCGCCACACTTTTGTCTAAATCGTAACTGTCCTTTTTGTCCTAGAACCAAAATGCTCCCACACATCTGCGTTTAAGCCTGCAGGCGCTGGCTTTATACTCGCCGCCATTCTCCTGAATGTCTCAGCTCTCACCAGATGAGAAAGGCGTCGTCGTCTGGGTAACTAGAAATGCTCTACAGCGACACCAGTGGCTGGCAGATAGTACTGCTCTTCCTGCAAAGAGTGGGACACGAGGGATTGGAATGGGGCTCAATGTGATGATACTCACGGCTGAAAAATCTATACTCTGAGGAAACTATCGATAAATGTCACAGGATCAATAAAACTGCTCAGCCCTTGTCGCTTGGCAACCTGAAGCTTGAACTCCCTCCTCAGATCTTCTGTAGGATTTTTGTCCAGAGATTGGCGAGGCAACTCCACGACCTGAATATGCTTCATTATGAGCCTCGCCTTTGTCGCCTTGGCTGTATGTTTCAGGTCATTGTCGCGCTGGAAGACCCATCCACAACCCATTTTAAGTTTTCAGGCTGGGAGAAGGAGGTTGTCACCCAGGGTGTCACGGTACAAAGCCCCATCCATCGATCCCTCGATGCGGTGAAGTTGACCTGTCCCCTTAGCAGAGAAACCCCCCAAAGCATAATGCCTCCACCTCCATGCTTGATGGTGGGGATGGTGTTTTTGGGGTCATTGTCTGAATTCCTCTTCCTCCAAACATGACGAGTGGAATTTATTCCCAAAAAGCTTGATTTTGGACTCACCTGACCACATCACCTTCTCCCAATCATTCAGGTGTTCATTGGCAAACTTCAGACAGGCCTGGACGTGTGCCCTCTGGAGCAGGGGGACCTTACAGGCGCTGCAAGATTTTAATCCACGGCGTTGTGTGTTACCAGTGGTCTTCTAGGTGGCTGTGGTCCCAGCTGCCTTGAGATCATTAACAAGCTCCCCTGCGTGTTCTGGGCTGATCCCTCACCTTTCTCATCATCATTGATACCCACAAGCTGAAATCTTGTGTGGAGCCCCAGACGAGGAGATTGACATTCATTTTGTGTTTCTTCCATTTTCTAATTATTGCACCAACAGTCGTCTCCTTCTCACCGAGCTTCTTGCCTGTGGTCTTGTAACCCATTCTGGCCTTGTGCAGGTCTACAGTCTTGTCCCTGATGTCCTTGGACAGTTCTTTGGTCTTGCCCATGAAGGACAGCTTAGTGTCTGATAGTACTTTCTTAGAGCAAGAGTCTGTGGGAGCCAGAATTCTTTATGGTTGGTAGGGGATCAAATACTTATGTAACTCAATGAAATGCAAGTACATTTTTTTCTTTTTTGTATTATGATTGTCTGGATTTTCTTTTTGATATTCTCTCTCTCTCACTTTTTGAAATAAACCTACCATTAAAAGTAGGGTTAGACCGATCTGGAGTTTTTAGGGCAGATACTGATTCTGATTTTTTTCCATCGCCCTTCGCCGATGGCCGATTGTGGACTGCCGAATTTGCTTGAGCTGATTTTCTTGAGCCAAGACTGCTTTTGCCCCCTCGATTTACATTACAAAAACGACACAATGATAATAAATATTACAGGTCAAGAAACATTGATTGAGTGCAGTTTAAACTAAATACAAATGGTTAAACATAAATGAGATAAAACAAATGTTTAAACATAAATAGAATAACTGTATCACAGCAAGCCTTCCCTGAAGGGGCTCGCTGAACTGTTGCCACTCTGGGTTTCGTTCAGCAACCATCTGAATGTAGAATGAATAGAAACACAGGTTGGTGTCAGTCCTTTAGCATCATCTCCCAGTCATACCACCCAGGGTCATCACCCTTTCATCAGCATCTGCAGCACAGCCTTGATGGAGCGTTGCTGTCATAGGGCAGATAAAATCTACTCATCGCAAAATGTCCTTTGTCACACATTGAAATAATTCAAGAGAAAACTAGGAACTTGAAAACAAGCGCTTGACCTGAAGTGCTTGATTTGTAACTTAACACTCCCATGCTTTCAATTTCTCTGCACTGAGACAAAGAATCCAATCCCGATTCAAGAAAAAAATTCTATCCTTCATTGAAAGGATAGAAAGTTTATTTCTTTGGCAGTGGGCAAACTTACAAAATCAGTGAGGGATCAAATAATTATTTCCTCCATTGAATGTGACCTGCTGCCAGGCTGAAACCCTGGAGGAATGAGCTGCACAACAGCACCTGAATGCTGTGTGGGCTGAGAACATCGATTCTCTGATGCAGCCACCCCCCCTGATGGTGGCATGAATGTGGGTGTGTGTGCGGTTCCTCCAGGTGGAGGAGAGCTTGGCCTTACCGACCCCGTCATTGTCTGAACATGAGCTGTTGCCAGAGGATGAGCCGCAAAAACAAGAGCATACAACACCAGAGGAGGACAAAAAACATCACTATTCAGAGGTGAAGGTATGATTTCAGTGGAGCTTGATGAAATTAAACAGTGTATTTTGTCGCTCGTGATGTGTTCCATTAGTTTATCTGTCAGTGAGGAGGTCCCTCAAACTAAACACGATCACTGCGAGGACCGTTGTCTCTGCTGTCTGGTGTTGTGAGCTGGGGGACTAATGTTTGGACGTCAGAAGTTTTTCGCGGTGGAACCATAAACAAAGCGAAAGGTGAGGGGGGGAAATAATTTTTGGACATCGGGTGACTCGCGCCCCCCGGGACGACTCCGCACCCCCCCAGGGGGGCCACACACTTTGAGAAACGCTGCTGTAACGAGAGGGGACATTTCCACTCCCCCGTTCATGAGTGAGCTGCAGCTGAGAGACAAGTGACACGTGAACTGTTGTGCTCTCATGGCGCTGCAGCCTCGCTCATCATATATCTGGATGTGTTTTCTGCACTTGCTCGCTCACTGTATGTGTGCTGCTGTCTGTATGTCAAAGCTGTGTGGGCACGCTAGATCACCACGGGAGGCAAACTGGGGTACTTGAGGTCTTCATTCATGTGTCAAACTGCTTTAGGCGATCTGATGGTCTTCGAGGAGTCAATCAGTCTTCATCCCTTCAGTCGCTGATTTATGATCTGATGGCCAGTTGGCACAAGAACGGCAGAGGTGTTCAACTGTTTCCTGCTCAGATATCTTCTGTCTCTCAGGCCTTTCAGCTGGATGAGTCTTCTGTCGATCTGGAGACAGACGTGGGAATTTCACACCCTGATCCAGAACCTGATCAAGGCTCAGAAATTCCAGATCTGGAAGTGTCTGTCACTCAAGACCAAGAATCAGCCCCCTTGACTGCACCCTCTGACCTCATCTCCAGTTTTGCTGCTGAGGAGGACATCGATAGTCCCAGCACCCTTCAGGACAACATCCCACACAGGCAAGCTTTTCATAGGTCACCTTTGTTATGATGAGTTTTTTCCAGCCAACCCAAAATATGACATGGACTTTTGCTTGATGGTAGAGTTTCACATGATGCAGCTGACGTAGCTCCTCATGTGGTGGTTGATTCTGACCTGCCTACAGACGAATGTGAAGAGGACACAAATCCATATGACGATGAGAGGTGGGTTCTGCTGCTTATGAACACAGCACCTCTTTGGTGTTGTTGTCATGGTAGTATTACTAGCAACCTGGGCTCGTGGTGTTGTACTGTTCCTTGCAGGAGTCTTCCCATAGTTCTGGAGAACACATCCAATGCTCACGCCTCAGGAACTAAAACTCTCAGTGACCCTTCTGTGAGTTCCCCTGCTGGTCAGTATCTGGAGCCCAATGCGTCACACATGCTGAAGGATCAAGTAAGGAACACAGATACAGATGCGTGCTACTTTCCTCTCTGACTACGTGAGGAGTTGTCCCAGCTCTCCTGTTCTCATTATCTTTGACAGGACCTGAGCTCCCCTGCTGCCACAGACACAGATTCCAGCGTGAGCAGCAAAGACCCTGAGGACATCCCCACATTTGATGAGTGGAAGCGCAAGATGATGGAGGTGGAGAAAGAGAAAAGTTAAGATTGTTGCTTGACCTCAAAGTTAAATGTGAGAAATGAATCTTCAACTCTTCAGTTCACTCTTTTCTTTTTCTCAATTCATAGCTCTGTCTACTCACACCTCTAACAACGGGGCTCCTCATGTAGTGAAGAAGGTGCAGAAGAACTTCAATAACTATGCCTCAGTGGAGTGTGGAGCTAAGATTCTTGGTGCTAACCCAGAGGCAAAGGTGTGTATGGTAGTGCTGGCTGTCCTGTCGGTGTTGGACAAATTAACATCATGTCCTGATGTGTTCCACACAGAGCACCTCCTCTATACTGAAGGAAAACATGGACTTGTACATGCTGAACCCCTGCAGCAATAAAATCTGGTATGTCGTATTGGACGTGAATGTGAGTTTGTGGACACGTTTCTTCTGGCCTCCCTGTGAAGCAGGCGTTTGTTGCTGTCTCTCTGCCAGGTTCATTATTGAGCTCTGTGAGCCCATCCAGGTCAAACAGTTGGACATCGCTAACTTTGAGCTCTTCTCTTCTACGCCCAAAGACTTTCTCGTCTCCATCAGCGATCGGTATGCATCCCTTTTACACGGTTCAAAGTTCCTAATTTCTATTTTAAGAGGGCTCGGTTTGGTCTATCCCATCTCGTATCACCTTTGACCTCTCACCTGTACTTGAAAGAGTGCAGTTTGTGTCAGTGTAGTGCAGAGCAGCACTCTGAGTTCCCTCTGCATCTCTGTGCTTGTCACGCCGTCTCTGAACATTACAGGCACACAGGAAGTGAAAGCTCCAGGAAGCAGTTTCAGCTGGCATGTGCTTGCACTTCCTGTCTCCCGGGCTCCCCTCTAAATTAAATGCGCATCCATATAAAAAAAAGTCATACTTCAGTGAGAACATGGTTGTTATCATCATGACTGACCAAATCTCCTGCAGATATCCAACCAATAAGTGGCTGAAGCTGGGGACCTTCCATGCCCGGGATGAACGCACAGTCCAGAGCTTCCCACTGGATGAACATCTTTATGCTAAATATGTGAAGGTGAGCACGCAGTGTTGTTGTTTTCCTCCGTGTCACAAGGCTGCCGTTTGTTAGCCTTTACCATGACAATATCGCACCCTGGGAACCGCTGTAACCTTTTAATGCAGGGGAACAGTGTCCAAAACTACCACCCGCTAAGTTGTAAATGCTGGTAGATTTTAGATTTGAGGGGTTAATTTCAGAGGACAATCTGCTCACTGGCAGGTAAAAGTTTGTAATATAATATTTGTCATGATCATATCTGAGGTGCTTGAGCTGAAGGAGCTCCAGCCACAAACCATCTCCAGGGTTGTTCTATTTTAGGAGCTGCACCCCGCGGCCTCACAATACACTCCCATAGGGACGCAGACGCACCTGCACCAGCAAAGAGCTTTACCTGCACCGCGCATCCCACCATCTACACTTGAGATGTCCAGTTGCTCTGTTTCCACTTAATCAAGCACTGGATCATGCATCAACAAGGACACGCCTAAAATCTGTCATGTGAGACTTCACGGCATGTTTAGCTGCACCACATAAACCTGGCAACCTAAAGACACCAGGATGGCAGGTTTTATATTTAAAGGAAAATTTAAACTTCAGATCTATGAATTAATCGATCCTAGACATCTGTCATCACTTTGGACCCTGCAGGTGAATGTTTAGGAATGATCTCAAGTGTTTCTCAAGCTACTTGAATGGAAGTTTCACTTGTGTTCTTTTCCCTCTTTTAGGAGTCAAAATGCCTTTCTATTGTCTCTTGTATGAATACGGCAGGTGTTGGCAACTCTCACCTCTGGAAATGAGCAAATGCTCATCGAAATGTAAAATGTGACAAGGAGATTTTGAAAAGCATTTGACCTCCTTGATAGGTAGTGACTACATTCTCTCTTTGTCTTGTTATTGAGTGCATGTGTACATCTCTTTAACTTTTTCTCTTTTCTTCTGTTTCTCTTGCCTCAGATGTTCATCAAGTACATAAAGGTTAGCCTGTGTTTCTTACAGAGGTCTGGGGATTGAGTCAATGCAATAGAAAACATGGAATGTGTGGTGCTCCTGTGTGCTAATCAACTTGGAACAGAAGCTAATCTAACTGCTGCTAAAGTACTTATTTTGACCACCTGCAGTACTCTGTTAGTACATGAATATCACAGCTAAAGAGTATTTAAACAACACCTGCTGCCTCTCAAATAATCAAGCCTATTATGCGAGCAGTGATTTAGTCACTCATTTGCGCTCAGGTTGTCGATTAGACAACAAAAAAGGCTTTTCTGTGTGTGAATAACACAATCACTGCTGAGACTCTGGTGGAGCATAATAAAACCACACATTTAATTAAGAATGAATCTGCATGTGTTTCAGGTGGAGCTGGTCTCTCACTTTGGCTCCGAACACTTCTGTCCCCTCAGTCTCATAAGGTACGTCATCTTCCTGCGAGTCAGCGTTCATAACTCGACCCTGAAGTATAAAACATGATGTCAGGAGAAAATAGGACCACCTGCTGGCTTTTACCCTTTTAAGCTCTACAGAGACACATGAACGTAAGAGCAGAATATAGCTGATGCCTGTCAACGCTACTTTCCTTACTACAGCTGTATTTGGTTTTTAGCATTCTTTTCTGTTTTACATGGTGGACTTTGATTCTGACATCAGAATTACAGAGTTCATCTTCATGTGGTCATGACAAATCTGGAAAAGTCGCAGGATTGTAGCAATGGCTGTTCCAAGCCTGGAGGAATAAATGAATCAGGGAAGTCTTGGAAAGGTCATGGAAATTTGCTCCACAAGTCCCTGGAGATGATGGTGATTCAGCTGAGAGCGACAAAATCTTTTGGTTCATAATCAATTACTTTTGATTAACTTCTGACTTGCATCTCTTGGAGAATTTATCACAGGTGAAAGAATGTTTCAGAAATGTGCATTTGTGAACATTTGACTGGAGGCAAGAGTCCTGAAACTGCTAGTATAAATGAGTTTGATGCCTGAACCTCAGCCGCGGAGTTGACGCCATGAAGGACCTGATATGAAATGTCCCCCTTCTAAATCTGGCCAGGAGGACCTGTCGTAGCCCAGAAATAGACCACTGGAGGGGACAGATTAAATTCTACTGGAGCGTGGTAATAGAATGACTTTGATTCTCTTTCCCTGCCAGAGTGTTTGGCACAAGTATGGTGGAAGAGTACGAGGAAATATCAGATCCCTCTGAGAGACCAGATGAGCAGGAAGACGACCTCGGTGAGACTGTTAGATGAACTCATTCAGCTCTTCAGGGCAGTTACAGTTGACCAGCTTGACTTGCCTTGATAATTCGAGCATCAGTTAGTCGTTGTTTCAAAGTTCCAGTGGTTATTGGGCACCTGTATCCATGTCCTTTTGTGTGTGATTAACATGGTTTATCGCGTGGTATGTGTGGGCTGCTGTCCTTCAGATGATCTTCCTGGATACACACCTGGGGAAGCCAAGTATCCCAAAAACCTGATAGGCTCAGCCAAGGGTGAGTACAGCAGGCACGGATGGACGTAGCCCCAACGAGCCGGATCAAGCTGCTAACGTGTTGCTCTGCTGTCTGGATGCTCTCCTCAGATGTCATTTTGAACATGGTCAATAACATTGCTGTTAATGTACTTGGTGGAGGCCCCGAGATGCAAGGTACGGCACACACATACACCAGACAGCTCTGTGTCTTACGAAGGAGGTGCAGTCACTGATCTGTTATGCAAATGTTCAAAATATGACTATCATAGTCATGATATGATAAAATGGCACTGTTGTTTTTTTGCTCACGGATTTTTATTTACTTGTGTGGTTATTTGATGGAGAAGTCCCACTTGAATGAAGATCAGCATAAAAGAAATAGAAACTGTAATTGCACGGGAGATGCAAAGAATACTAATATACTTCCATAGTTTCTAGACTGGTAATAAGAATCCAAAAAAATATAACCAGTATACAAAACTACACAAAATACACACAATAAATAGCAAATATCACAAGTCTGGTTAACAGTGGTCTTTTTTTTATGAGTCCTGCATGTAGAATCAGAGACTTTTCTCTTATTCGTGGACTTCCTGTCACTGACTGCACAGAGCAGTGCACCCCCATGGCAACATACAGCCCCCTCTAGTGGTGGCCTTCCTACCTTTAGCTCTTCTTTAAAAGTCATTTCAAGGAGCAGGGTATTATACATAAAACAAGCATAATTTCACTTTATAGAGTTGTCTAATATGATCAAAAGAGTTTTATGCTGGACAGTGTATGTGACGGTTCAAGTGCTGGTGCACCTCAGAGAGACCACATGTGTAAAACCATCTTGAAGGAATCTTAAAGGTCACTAAAGGATCCAGCGTGACTCCAGCTTAGTTGAACTCATTGACAGTGTGGAGCTCCTGTGTCCTGGGATCGGGTGCTGCCCGTCACCTGTAATCCTTCTCATTTCTGTCTAGAAGGCAACATTTCATCCCAGGTAGTGAACACGACTGAGCCTTCACCTCAGCATGAAACACCTCCTCAGACCACCAGGACTGATCCTCCGCCAGTGTGAGTCCTGCTCAGCTGTCATTGTGGCAAATTAACTGTATCTTGGTTGTCAAGTTGATGAAACAAACCCACAAGCTACGATTATCGACCAAATATCTGATCTGTGTTAATGGAACGTGATTCAAAACTGTTCATTTGTAGTTAATTTCGATTTTTCTTTCAAAAATTCAAACCCACAAGAGTCAGTGGTATAATCACCTGAAGAACCTTCCACCTCATGCTAGCTTCTTCAGTATTTGAAAATGTGCCCGTCTTTGTAGTCCAGACTCAGACGAGGCGAGGAGAGAGATTCCAGAGGATGTGGACATCCCTGAGCCTGGGGCGCCATCTTCAGAGGCTGTTGTCCCCGAGGCGCCTCCCCCTGGTACCGTTGAGCAAGAGCCTCCCTCAGCAGAGGACAACATCATTATTCCTTTGGAGAATGATGAGGAAGAACCTATTGGCTCCACAATCATCCTTTTGGATCGAGAGGAAGAGCTGGAGGAAGAAAAAAAGGATTCTGATGAGCAACAAGAAGCAAAGCTGGACTACTGTGCACTACATCCTTCATTTTCCTCCTCTTGCTGCACAGCTTCCCTGCAGGAGTACATCCAGCGGCAGTCTTCAGTTCTGCTGTTCAAACAAAGGAAATCCCAAATTAAAAACAGAAAGCAGATGATTCCCTCCATCCAAACCCCCGCTTGGCACCTACCCCTGCCCCCCTCCGCATGCCCTGAACCCAGGCTGCACCACAGCGAGGTTCATCAGCCCCATGAAAAAGAACAAGCTTCTGAACCGGAGCCAGTGAGTGGAGCCAGCCCATCAGTGGCGCAGCAGCCTCCAGCTCCCACCATAGAATCCCATGAAGAGTCCATGTCTGAACCTCCGCTGCTGGAGCCCAGTCAAACCTCCAACCTCCCCAAGCCCAGCGCCACTGATTCATCCCCTGCCAACCCCTCCCCTGTTGTAGAGACGCCTCAGCTTTCTTCGGAGGAGCCAGTGAAGCCACTGTGGCCAGAACAGAGCCAGGATGTGTTGGATCGAGAGCAGCACATGGAAGCAGCAGTGCCTCTCAGCAGCAGTGCCGTTGATGTTAAACCCAGCAGCACGATGGAGGACGCCACTGTGGCGCCAACAGAAAAACACGCAGATGCTTCTCAGTCAGAGATAAACACTTTTGTCCAAAATCCTGAAACCACAGATCGGCCCCACATCCTGCATTCTTCTGCTGCGCCTCAGCTAGAACAACCCCCTTCAGCTGCCCTTGAAAGTGTCACCACTGCCACTGAGCCCCCCAAGCCCACAGAGCCAGAGCCATCTGGGGGTCAAACCATCCTTACAGAAACCAAGATGGAGGATCTGTCTGAGGATGTGGCTGCATCATTAGGAGGCAGTAGCCAGCTCCCACGCCCCTCGACTCCCGGCCCCCCTTCCCTGCTCTCGTCACCGTCCCTGTCAGACATCTATGCAGAGGCCCCAAATGGCACAGAGCAGAACGGCAACATGGTTCACGGCTCCAGCCAGAAGGAGTCTGTGTTCATGCGGCTCAACAATCGCATCAAGGCCCTGGAAATGAACATGTCGCTCAGCGGGCGCTACCTGGAGCAGCTCAGCCAGAGGTGAGCCGGCATGCAGCCGCCAGCGCAATAACTCTGGGATATTGTGAAGTACAGTGTTTGTTTCCCTCTGAAATTCAAGGTATCGTAAGCAGATGGAGGAGATGCAGAAGGCTTTCAACATCACCGTCATTAAACTCCAGAACACCTCCAGAATCGCAGAGGAGCAGGTGAGCAGAGGGAACATCCCGTGATTATATTTATTCCTGTATGTCTTCTTCTTTCTTCTTTTCTTCCTTTCTTCTTTGTGGTCTGTGTTCCCATGAACATGGGAAAATGAACCAGAGTTTTCACAGAGGCCCAGTCAGTTGGTTTGTGGCCCAATCATTAGGGCTGTAGCGATACACTAATCTCGCAATACGACACGCTACACGATAGTCGTCTCACAATACGATATATATATATATCACAATATTCGTCTCACGATGCGATATATACTGTATATCACTATAGTCGTCTCACGATGCGATATATACTGTATATCACTATAGTCGTCTCACGATGCGATATATACTGTATATCACTATAGTCGTCTCACGATACGATTCGCTACACTTACATGCTTTTCTGGAAGGTTTTCAAGGACAAAGTGATTTTGGTGACATCTTGTGAGTTCCGTTGACTTGGATTGAATGAACTGAACTGAAAGCATCAAGTACACAACATGAGGCTCTGACTGGCAGCTCACAAATGCTGGACAAAATGAATCAAAGATGTGGTGAGAAAATTAGTGTCATTTTTTAAAACTGAGTGCAAATTGTAGCTTTCAAGCTTTAGAAAAGTGAACATTGAGAGTTAAAGTGCAGCCAGTGGCCTTCTTAGGCAGCGTTTTAGCTTGATACTGAACATAGGAGGGAGCTGCTAGCCAGTCCAGCCACCAGCTTCACCAGAAATAAACGATGGCAGCCAATAATTCAATTGGCAGGTGACAGTAGCATAGCGGGGCTCCATCGCGTTCACCAGGCGCCTAAAGCCGGTGTTTGCCACCACCCAATAAGCTCTCAAATCCTGACTAATAAAGCAGCATTGGACTCCGTCATTTTCTACGACCTCGGTGAAGACGATGGGAACTTGTGGCAACAACCGCCGTCACTGTCCAGCGTGGTTTGTGTGGGGTCGCGCCTCAGCTTTGTGGGCTCAGTCTCAGTTAGCATTTCCTTGTCCGGGTGGTGACGTTTTAGGAGGGCTCGCAGGTTGGTGGTACTTCCAGGGTACTTAACGTTTGTGTGACTCAGCTCACAAACCGCCACACTTTTGTCTAAATCGGAACTGTCCTTTTTGTCCTAGAACCAAAATGCTCCCACACATCTGCGTTTAAGCCTGCAGGCGCTGGATTTATACTCGCCGCCATTCTCCTGAATGTCTCAGCTCTCACCGGATGAGAAAGGCGTAGTCGTCTGGTAAACTGGAAATGTTCTACAGCGACACCAGTGGCTGGCAGATAGAACTGCTCTTCCTGCAAAGTGCAGAACACGGAGGATTGGAATGGGGCTCAATGTATCGATACTCACGGCTGAAAAATCAATTCTCTCTGGGGAAACTATCGATTAATATCACAGGATCAATAAAACTGCTCAGCACTACCAACTATCCAGATGGTGGCGCTACAACCATCTCATATTCAAAACTTTATGAGCCATAAATGCTACAACTCTGCAACTTGTATCCAAACGGAGCCGAGAGCTGGTAGCTGTTTCCTCTGGATCTGAGCTGGCAGCAGAAGTGCAGCTGTCACTGCATTTGTCAAAAACTTTGGAACGTATTAAACTGATCTCCTCCAACATTCGTCGCTCAATGGACTTCAAATGTGCTTGTCTGCATCTTGAGACTGGCCTCTGAAAAATAAAGAGGGATTTCTGATTCATCCAAAATTGTCCTCATCAAAATGCCAAGTTGTGTCGATGTGCATTCCTGGCCTCTTTAATTATGATGTTTATTGTGAATGCAATTGAAGGCTGAATTCACAATGTCCAAACATGTCAGCCATTAAAAGTGCTATGTGTGTGGTTGAATGCCAAGTTGACTGTGTTTCCCCTGGTTACAGGACCAGCGTCAGACTGATTCCATTCAGCTGCTCCAGGGTCAACTGGAGAACGTGACCCAGCTGGTTCTCAACCTGTCAGTCCGAGTCAGCCAGCTGGAGAGTGAGGTAGACTCGTGCCTTCAGATGCCGCCTTCCCGGCGACTGAGATTCAGATGACCAAGTGTTGTGGGATCTAACCAGGTCATCGTTTGTGTGTTTCAGGTGTCAGACAGGCACAACTACCTGCTGCTCTCCCTCATGCTGTGTGTGTGTTTCGTTGTGTTGCTCTTTGTCAACCGCTGCCGCATCTCTATTATGCCTCCAAATGCAGGGTCTGAGCCCCCCGTGCCCAAGAGCTACACCTACTGCTGCCCCGAAAGGTACCCAGCAGGTCTCACTGTCACCTGCATAACCAGTGCATCGGGTACATTTATGTAACCGGTATACCGCCTACGATGCCTACGACTGTGTAACCGGTATACCGCCTACGACTGTGTAACCGGTATACCGCCTATGACTGTGTAACCGGTATACCGCCTACGACTGTGTAACCGGTATACCGCCTACGACTGTGTAACCGGTATACCGCCTACGACTGTGTAACCGATATACCGCCTACGACTGTGTAACCGGTATACCGCCTACGACTGTGTAACCGATATACCGCCTACGACTGTGTAACCGGTATACCGCCTACGACTGTGTAACCGGTATACCGCCTACGACTGTGTAACCGGTATACCGCCTACGACTGTGTAACCGGTATACCGCCTACGACTGTGTAACCGGTATACCGCCTACGACTGTGTAACCAGTATACCGCCTACGACTGTGTAACCAGTATACCGCCTACGACTGTGTAACCAGTATACCGCCTACGACTGTGTAACCAGTATACCGCCTACGACTGTGTAACCGGTATACCGCCTACGACTATATCCCCGCTACACCAGTTTCACGTTTCCCACTGGTCCCCTGCCTGGATTCACGCAGTGATAAAGTGTCTGTTTCTCGCCATGATCGTTTCCTTCACAGGCGCTCTTCTTCCTGTGATGACGCCGGCCTGAAGAGGAGTGCTTCCTATCCGCTCATCCACTCCGAGTCATTCCAGTTAGTCGCCACTAAAGGTGTCGGCATCTCTCTTCTTTCATGCGTTGGCTTTTTTTTGAAGAAGCTGGTTGTTAAAGAGGAACTTCCTTCTTTGTACCACAGACCCAGAAATTCTCCATGCTGAAGAGACACAGAGTCTTTGTCCAGCTAACAGAAAGGTGCGTAAAGAGGCTGGAGACATCGTTCTAGTGACCAGAACTCCAGGTTAATAGCTGCTTTCTTCTCCACTTCTCTCCCCACACAGAAGAGACGGCGGAAGATGAAACCGTTTGAGAACGTGACGGCGCTGCCACCTTCCTGTCATGCTGCTCCACAACTGTGTAATGGCGCTGTTCTGTGTAACGGCGCGCCTGTCACTGCTAAGCCTGCTGGCCTTTCTAAGAGGCTGCTTCAGCCCACCTGCAGAGACTCGCCGTCAGAGGGCAGCTCAGAGTGCTCGTCCCATTCGGATGACCCCTCCTTCTGTGGCATCACCACCGCGTGCTCTCGGATCTGCGATGGGTTCCCTCCACCCAGGACCCGGGTAGACAAGCGGGTGTTAAGACGCAGGCGTCCCAAACCTGTTTGTGCAGCGGTGGACTTTCTGCAGGCCCCGCGGAGAGACCAGAGTGAATCGTTGCCGATCTCGACTATAGAAGACATCATGAACAGGAAAACGGAGCCGAGCTCTGAGACTTTTGGGCTAAATGTCCCCCTCTCAGGTCCTGTCTGACACAAGACTCCTCCCTCTGGTGAGGAGTCAGCAGCTTTGAGCTGCAGCTTGAGACTGTCTCATCACTCGTTATATTTATGTCTTCCCAGCTTACAGTTGAAGCATCTCCCTGTTGATTGCATCACTTAGTGTGATTTCAAATGACCAGTGTGAGGGCATCTAATGATGAGGTCACGGATCAAGACTGCCCTCTCCAAACATGTAGGAAACCTGCCCCCGTGTGGCCCGTCCTCTGGGAGAACCTGTTGCAGCAATATCTGCATGTTGAAGCTCATGTTTTAATGTTCGACATGTTGGGGAGCGTTTGTCCCCTCTGGGCTTCTGTAACAGGTTGGGTTCCGTGGAGGAGGGCTGCTGCCACATGACGGCTTCTGTCCTCTTCATCCTGCACACTGGTCCTGTTGAAGAAAATGTCCATCGAAAGGAAATTCCTGATTTGAAGCATTTCACATTTCTATTGTATTCTATGTTCATTAAATCTGCTGAGGAGTTTAATCACTTTCGCCTTCAAAATAAAAGCACAGGAATTTAATCAAGTGAGGATTTATATTTGAGTAAAACACCCCAGTCAGATTAGAAAACGGCTACAAATGAGATCATTAGGGTTGCACTGTTGATCCCCTTTGAACTCATGAGCATGACAAGAATTGGTAAAGCAGGAAAAGTGCCACAAACCAAACCTTCCAGAAACACACCAACTCTTTGGGAAACACTTATTAGTCATGGTCATGGTCCCCAGAGCCCAACCAGGAGATGCACACTCTTCTTCCTTCCGTGCTGCGTAAGGGAGCCGAGACCTACACAAACCAGCTGACCGCTGAATAGCTGAGCACAGTGGATGCTAGTGGGAAGGGTTAGCATGTGGTACCTCTGACAGAAGACATCGAGTACATAAGGGTCCTCACAAAGTTGTCAGGTATGTTTTATCTGTCTTTTCAGATGAAGTTACTTTGATTTCAAAGTCCAGCTAGAAAATACAGTCGTCAGTCAAGGTGCTTGGTGCAGGATCCACCGGCTAGCTAACCCTTGGACAGAAGAAGGAAGACAACAGAACGGCATTCTTATGAAAAGTAAGTACCACAGTCAGTACCCAGAGGGACGCCGTCAGTGTATGACAGCAGCGCATGAACCAGGTGACCTACAAGGCTGGGTTAGCGCCGGCAGCAACCTCCGAGAGCCGCGCCGCAGCTCAGAGGAGGGAGAGCAGCCCTCGTTTGGGTTCCAGAGGTTGACCTCCTGACCCTGCTGGAGTGGCTCTGCTCCTGCTGAGCAGCTCAGCCGTGGGCTGGGGAGCTACTTTCCCTCACTCTTGTTTTGTTGCTTGTTTGCAGATAAAATATTACGAAGTTGCTCACACAGATGTGTGTTTTAGTTTCCAGTGACCACATGACACGCATGTCATCCATGAAAGCAGGAGTGTGGGAGCCGGTGCTGGGGGGCCAGTCCTGGTCCGGCCCATCATGGCTTCTGAAACGGCAGAGGTCTCTTATCACCTGAGTCACCTGCTCTCTCCTGCTTCAAACATCCAGTACTGGTCGACCAGGGACACGCAGGAGCTGCTCAAGGTTGCGTGACAACATGTTCCTGCTAGGAATGAGCGTCTTAATCACCAGTGGGGTCACATGATGAAGGTGCTGCGTCATGTTAAAACGGCTCTTCAGCTCATGGGAGCTTCTTCTGAAGCTTCTCCTAATTCTGCATCACACTGGTGACTCATCACGGCGCCACTCGGTCCAGTTCTTCACTGAGGAGCAGATCAACCAGCTCCTCTTCCTCCTCCTTATTTGTTGAAGCTCAAACACTATCAGGGAAAATGATGCGCTGGACTGGATTCCAGTTCAGACGCTGCAAAGATCCTTTTAACTGACGTAGCCCGAGAAGGTCAGCGGTCTCACACCCCTCCACTCAGAAACTGACCCCAGGCCAGCAGGAGAGGGTTTCTGAGCTGCTTCAGTCAAAGTGTTGGCAGCTTTGTTAAACAGACCTGTGCATCAGGTCACATCCACCGGGTTAGCGGTCGCATTTCATTCTTCACATCCTGCCTTTTAATTGGATTAATGATTAAAAGCTCCCTTTATTTTTTCCTTTCCTTGAAATGATTTCTTTTACAGATCCTGTCAAAGATTGGAATACTCCAGAAAAAGAAGAGTGGATACACACACACACACACACACACACACACACACACTCGCTCGCAGGCAGCTGAGTTTAAGATGAGTGTCTTCATTCTGCCTGGCAGGAAGTGAATTCGACGATGCAGCCTGGAGTTTCCAACAGAATAAAGAGCCTGAAGCTTGAGAGGACAGGGCAGAGACAACGCCGAACTCGGTGAAAACATCCATCCAGCCATCGTCATCTTCCGCTTATTCCTTACTAGTAAGGGTCGGGGGGGGGGGGGGGTGTCTATCCCTGCGTCAACGGGCGAGAGGCGGGGTTCACCCTGGACAGGTCACCAGTCCATCGCAGGGCCAACATAGAGAGACGAACAACCATTCACACTCACAGTCACACCTACAGTCAATTTAGAGTATCAATCAGCCTCGTCCCCAAATTGATGTCTTTGGACTGTGGGAGGAAGCTGGAGTACCAGAGAGAACCCACACAGGAACAGGGAGAACATGGAGACTCCACACAGAAAGATCCCGCGCCCGAGCCGGGACTCGAACCCGTAACCTTCTTGCTGTGAGGCCACAGTGCTGACCACTGCTCCACCGTGCAGCCCCCTTTGTGAAAACATGACTCAGAAAAATATCACGCAAACAGCCCGCACTTGTATCCCTCACGCTGAGAAGCACCGTTTACTGTCAGTGAATGGCAGTGAATGGCTGCAGCTGGGGGGGGGCGCGTCACCAGCGGCCTCCAGCAGAGGGCGCTACTGCATAGCGGCAGGAGGACTCCGCTCTCCTCCACATCAGCCTCCTCGTGATGAGTCATGACTGGAGAACACTCGTTCAGGGCAGCATTCCTTCATCATTCTGGCTCGTCGCTGCCACCGTGTCTACATGTCGTCCTTGTCCTTCCTGTATATGGACTTTCCAGGCTCTCCTACAATAAACTGACAACTGCTGTTTTGAAGTATTTCAGGGACACAGAGTAGTACTGTAAATAGACAGGATGTTCTGCATGCTTGTGATGCTCCCAGCTGTGTTTTTCAGGTCGAAACACAGGTTTTATCCCATCACACACACACACACACACACACACACACACATGCACGCACACACACACACGCACATACATGCACACTCATACACACACGCACACACACGCACATACATGCACGCACACAGATACATACACACACACACGCACACGCACACACACACGCAGTCTCCTGCTCTCAGTGGTCATGCCCAGTCAGAGCAGTGGTGGATGGGAAAAATTAGGTTAAAACCTCTTTATTCATCTGACCCGGCTGGGCGGCAGGAGTCTTTCAGAGATAAGCGCCGCTGATGCTCTTTTTCCCTTCATTTTGTTAACAGAATTCCTCGGTTTCTCTTTGCCCTCCCTCGTCCCAAAGATTATCTGTAAATGCAGGACTGCAATCCTCTTTCCGCCTGCACCCTGGCCTCCCCGACGTTCGCCGTGCACTGATATTCTCTGTGAGCTCTTGCATCTTTCATGTGGCGGTCCAGGTGTCTGTTGGGGTGGCTCCTCGCTCTCCTTGGCTCTACAACAGGGACTTCCTGACGCGTTTGGAAACAGTTCTGACAAACAAAGGTCAGTTTTGTCAGGAACAAAAGGCTTTGTTGTCTGAAGGTGAAGACAAACACCCTCCCTCATCGCTACTTTTTTATGCAAATCCCTAAAATCATAAAACCCCAAGTTCAGCAAACGCTCAAGTTCATTTTCTTTGTTTGATTTTAAAATCTGAATATCAGAACATCTTTGATGCTGAACGTTTAAAACAGTCTCCTTGATGCAGGCTCATAGACTGGATGAAGAATGGACCGCATGGCCACGAAGCCAAGTGATGCATTCTGGCCCATGGCCAGCAGGGGCCGGATCAAACTTCTCTTAAAGAGTTTCACTCTGTAGTCATGATGGCCCCTTTGACCGGCTAAGCACAGAGGCCTGTCTGTACCTCAGTGAGACCCCCCACCACCATCTTTAGGTCCGCCCTCTTGTCCAAATATGGATGAGACAAAAATATAAACTTGGCAAAAATAACAGAGCCAGACTTTAGGCTTCAGAATGGGAGTAAGCAAACCAGTTGATGATGTCATGGTGGCATACATGACCTCTGTTCATTTATGCCCCCCCACCAAGAGTATTATTGGGATGGGTATGATTGGGGGGTCATGGAAGCATTTACATGGTGGATCTGAAGAAACAGATGATTTAACAGTTCAGATCAGCAGGGGGCAGCACAGGGCCAGAGCGGTGAGGCCACCCGCTCCCTGTAGGAGACAACACATGCTAACTTCGCTAGCCTGAGCCGAGGGTACGAGAAAGAATCAGAAATGATGTGTCGACTGCCGCTGCCTCGCGCGGGGGGGGGGGGGGGGGGGGAGTGCTAGTGGGGGGCGCACCACAACTTGTGTATCATTCCAGTTCTCAGGCTGCTCTGAAAAGACGCCAGCCATTAGCGGGTCTTTGGTTCGCCACAGCCGCGCCGCTCTGCGTGGCCTATTGAGGTATAAAGTGGTGTGAGGCAGGCGCTAGCTCGCTCAGGCTAAAATGAAATCGCTACATTCCAAGCCTTCAAAGTAAAAAGTCTTTTTTAATCATTTTTTGTAATTGAATCAGCCATCAAGAAACCCCCCACCCACCCGAGTGTGTGGGTGCAGATCCTTCCTCGCCACCTCGCTCCATTCATGCATCCTTTCCTCCATATAAACGGACATCTTTTTATTGATGAAACCTTTAATTATATATAAATCCTCCTCCCTCGGACGCCTCTCCTCCGTTCCTCTCTCCTCACACACTTCCCTGCGAGCGGGAGGCAGCGAGCGGGGGGGGGGGGGTTCCTGTCAGTGGGAGCATATTCGATTGGAGTAATCCTTTGAGTGCTTTGCTTTCTTAGATTTTAGTGTGAGAGGAGCTGGGGGGGGGGGGGGGTTCTTTGATGTTCTGCGGATACCATTTGAGACTGCAGCATTAAATACGGATTTACAGTCTCTGTCATAGATCCTGCCCCCCCCCCCACATGAGTCTTTCTGCTCATTTCCATCCTTCTCTCTAAATTAAACACTCCTTCCGTATCTGTGGTCCAGACGCTTGAGCCTCCAGTGTCAGATGTCATAATAAACATCTGATCTCAGGGCAGGTAAATCTTCTCCATGCTTGGGTCACAATGGCGCTTTGACAGGTGCGTCGGGGGGGGGGGGGGGCCTTAGCAAGAGGCCGATAAGATGCTGGCAGCCACTTGAAATCAATTGGGCCATGCCTCACCCTTACTGAGCCCAGTGTTGCAGGGTCCCATTCTCAGGGCTTGTGATTAGGGCTGAAGTAGCCATTCAAAGAGCTGCAGCAGAAACGCCGCTTTCATGAGCGCGTGGTCGCATGCGAGCGTGTGTGAACAGCAGGCTCCTCCAGGGACGCTGCTGCTGCTGCTGAATGTTTCATGGACGTGTTTCCTCTGTGCCTCGCTGTCAGCTGAGATTTGCTACTGTCTGATTCGACACAGAGAAGCACGAGGTGCTCCCTGTGATACTGGCTCGTCTGACACAGACTCCTGAGATGTGTGTGTGTGTGGGTGTGGGTGTGGGTGTGGGTGTGTGTGGGTGCAATAATGGATATTCTTTCACTTACACACTCGTGTCTATCCTGCATTCAGAGCATGCAGACGCACAATATTGAGTCCAAATTCACTGGGTCAGTCACACTGTGTTCTCACGCAAAGCTCACGTGGTGGAGACGCAGCTGAGACACACACACACACACACACACACACACACACACACACACACACACACACACACACAAGATGTGACATGCAGGATAGGATGCACAGCATTCAGCCTGCAGTAAAGAATGATCATGCGTGATGCGCGCTGTCATACAAGCATGTGCCCAACCTCTCCCCTGCCGATGAATGAGTCAAAGCCCAAATGCCAAAGGTGGGGGGTGCTTGCCTCTTGACTGGAGCCAAACACTGGCCTCTGAGACGCTTCTGCAGACATTTTTAAGCCACGTTTCATAGCGTTCTTTATCGTTCATAATTCGTTCGGAAGCTTATTTGGGTGTTTTATGTGGAGGGTTGAAATCTCACGTTCTCCAGATGTCAGAGTGGGATAATGTCTGTCTGTCTGTCTGTCTGTCTGTCTGTCTGTCTGCAGCCTGGGGTAGGACCACCAGGGTGAAACACTCTCCAGGTCCTGGGAGCACCAAGTAGCTGGCTGTCAGTTTTGGCCCTCAAAAATGTCAGTCAACAGGTAAGTGGGAGATCATGAGTCGTTCCCGGTAACGACAGAACCAGCCAGCACACAGCCAGCTTTCTGTTTTACCTTTACATTTTTAGATTGACATGACGTGACCTTGGATGAACCACAGTGGCGCCGTCCTACGGTTCCACACTCGGGGGGGGGGGGGGGGGTCTCGGCTTTGTATCATGAAGTAAAGCCAGTTTGCATTCACTCTGAGAAATAGAGGTTAGAAAGAAAGTTCTTCTTTTTCTGAGGTTCTTCCAGAACCATTTACTCATGAAAACACCTTTTTGAAGAAAGGGATCTTCTAGGCACAAAATCACACGGAGAACCCTTCACAGCCACAGAACTTCAGGAGGAAAGCGGGCGGATGTCACATGGAGGCAGAACACAAGTTGCATTTGTTGTGAATAAAAATGGAATCAGCCATAAATTTCATCTTTATTTTTATCACGCATCTGATTTTTTCTTTCAGAAGCAATCAAGACTGGTGACCTGTCCAGGGGGAAGGCTGCTGGGATAGGCTCCACCCCCACCACCCTCAACAGGAGAAGAGGGAGAACATGGAGGGATGGATGGGTGGATGAATGGATGATGGATGGATGGACGGATGGATGATGGAGGGATGAATGGATGATGGATGGGTGGGTGGATGAATGGATGAATGGAGGGATGATGGATGGATGATGGATGGATGGAGGGATGATGGAAGATGGATGGATGATGGATGGATGGACGGATGGATGATGGAGGGATGAATGGATGATGGATGGGTGGGTGGATGAATGGGTGAATGGAGGGATGATGGATGGATGATGGATGGATGGACAGATGGATGGAGGGATGATGGAAGATGGATGGATGATGGATGGATGGACGGATGGATGATGGAGGGATGAATGGATGATGGATGGGTGGGTGGATGGAGGGATGGATGGAGGGATGAATGGAGGGATGAATGGATGATGGATGGATGGGTGGGTGGATGGAAGCAATCAATAACTCATTTGCAAAGGAAGTGACCTCACTTGGCTTGAATTGGTCGGTAAGTGGAGACGTCAGGCGAGACGTTCTGATGCTTTGGGGTGGAACAATGAACCAAAACAAACAAACAAAGACAAACAACAACAGCTGACTTTGATGGCTACATGTCGCTCTCCTACGCTCAGAGTTGCTGCTGCCTGGTGACCACCACTTGACTATCAAGTGACTACCAGGCAACAGCCAGGTGACGACCATGGGACCACCAGGAGACTACAGGTGACTACCAGGTGACGAACATGGGACCACCAGGTGACTATAGGTGACTACCAGGTGACTACCACAGGTCCACCTGGTGACTACAGGTGACTACCATGTGACTACCACGGGACCACCAGGTGACTACAGGTGACTACCATGTGACTACCACGGGACCACCAGATGACTACAGGTGACTACCATGTGACTACAGGTGTTCACATGGACCCAGTGGTCTGAATACTGTATCCTAGCCCTTTGGTCGTGAGGTCAAATACAATGTGGCGCCAGGATGTGCTGCAGGTCATACTGAGCTACACAGTAGAGTTACATCATCATCCTGACCAGGCTCAGAAGTCACGACCGTTCCCTGGCATCAATCATAAATGCTGATGGAGTGAGAGGGAGGGAACTAGCTTAGCTTAGCTAGCCTAGCTAAGCTGGTGTACCTGTGAACACACCTGGGCTGCATGTTCCCCAGTTTGAGGGTCTTCTAGTCACTAAGTATCATAAGCTCAGATAGTATAAGTTAGACGCCATGACACTTCTCCCAGCCCTCTGTCCACCAGTGGTGATGGGACCCTCCTGGCCTCCGTGTCATGACAGTCTGACTATAGTCCATTATTGGTGACCCTGCTGGCAGGTGGTAATTTTCTTTTTTTATTTTGCTGACACAGGGTTTTTTTTTGCTGCCAGCCATAAAATATTACCAATTTATTGTCAGACATCAAGAATATTGGAAAGATAAAAGAGTGATCCTGAGCTTGTTCAAGCTCTGAAGTCAATCTGCTGAACTCTTCGGCTGCTGGCGACTCATTCAGTGCTTCAGTATTCACCCTGGAGGTTGGGTTGTTACCAACATGCTGACACGCTTGCAACAATGACAGCGTGATCTGTGTCATGTGCTCATGAGCATTGAAATTAATGTTACAGTCGTCTGTGGCCTGTAACAAACAGTGTGATGAGATGGGACTCCTGGTGCAGGGGACAAGTCATGACTCCACGGTCCAACCTGCTCTACATCCACCTGCCAGGATCTGTTTGAAATCAGCAGAGATACTACCGGTTATATATACCATCTGTGTGTATATATATCTATATCTATATCTATATCTATATCTATATCTATCTATATCTATCAATCTATCTATCTATCTATCTATCTATCTATCATCTATCATCTATCTATCTATCTATCTATCTATCTATCTATATATATATATACACATACATACATACACTGTATATTATAAATATATACGGTATATATGGATATAAATATATACTGTATATATATACTGTATATTATATATATACAGTATATATGGATATAAATATATACTGCATATATATGTATATATACTGTATATATATATACATACATACATACATACATACATACATACATATATACAGTATAATTATACAGTATATATATATACATACATGTATACTGTATATATATATACAGTATATATACACACACACACATAGTCAGCCAGCTGTCGGAGGGTAGAAACACCTCACAATATGTTCAAGGTGCTAGAAGGTTTCCTGTCTTATCAAATCCTTGCTGCAAAGTAGTTTTTCTCACACAGAAATGTAGTCTGAAGGCCACTGCTCTGACCCCGACACTGCACAAGCCTCCAGGGCTCGTGCCTCCCCCCCGCCCTCTTGGTCTGATTGTCGCTATGGTTACACACAATGGGTGGGGTCCTGCAGATGAAGATGTGTTGATTATAATGATGATGGTGTTGCTTGTCATAGCTCCCCCCCAGGGTTTATTCTGCTTCTGCACCAGGTCCACCATCCTGCACCCATGACCTCTGTCACCTTCCCTGGGGAGACACTTGCCAGGTGAGAAAAGCACGCAACAGGAATGAGGAGGCCCAGGTCGGTTGAGTGTCCTCCCTCCAGCAAGGTTGCTCTGCTGCTTTAGCTGCCTCCCCTGCTCTTTTCATGAACCCTGGGACGTTGTTTCCTCCAGCACAAACCACCGAGAGTGAATAAGCACAGGCTTTTATTGAGACTTCATTGCCCTGAAAGACAACAAACAGTGTCACGACATGCTAAGTTAGCCCTTATAACACAAACAAACAAACAAAAAAATGAACAAACACCAAGAATATCCTGGTATTGACATGTTCCCACTCACAGTGCCAGCGCTTGTCGAAGGCTGCGGGGTGACAATGGCTGCTGTATTTGAAGGGTTTCTATTTGAATGTGCACTGGGCAGCTTGAGTCACTGCATTAAAATACTGGATCTGAATACAATCATTTCAGTTGAATGTACTCTTTGGAACCATGTTGCTAGAATTTGACACTGAATTAAATTTTCTGAAAGTGACTTTATTTGCTTTGAAATTGCATTTTGTCCTTCTGAACATTCCCTTCTCTGCATATTTATAAATTCTGTGTTGAATTCAGTTTCACGTTTATTGCAACCCTCTCCCAAAGAATGCCTTTATTTCCGTCTGAACCACGCTAATCAAACCCAGTTGTTAAGGCAACGACTCAAGCAGTTCAGCTCAAATTCAAATGAAAATCCTCCAAGTTCAGTTTCTAGCGGCCCGTTTTCCAGCTGTGGGAGGTGAACGGAGGGGATCGATCCCACAGTAACAGTTTTGATACTTTCAGCTTCCTGTGGTTCCTGTGTGGATTCCAGGGTAAATAAAACTAAAGTCCATCTACGTCTCTTCTTCTAGTGCAGCTTGGAACAGTGCTCTTTTCATGGAAGACTTGTCTTAATGGTTCACCAGTAAAGAAGCGACCTACAATCTCAAACATGGTTCAAGGACCATGCTGTTTTTCTGGGAGCGACCCTTCGACCTCCTCCAGCGTGAGACCAGGAGAGACGAGCTTCTCTCCTCGGTGCTGAGACCCAGCTGATTGCTCACCGGCTTGTTTTTCTTTTTTTTCAGCTAACACTTAAAAAACAAAACAAAAAATGAATGGAAGTGGATGGGAGGGTTAGCAGAGCTCAGTCGAACCCTGATGCTGATGGCGTATCCATTTGCTTCCAGCTGTTGGGTTGTAACTGATGATCACGACTGTTTTACCACCACACTTTTATTTACACTGCAGTGAAAGCTGTCTGTTCATGCCGATTCTGTCTGTGCAAAGATAATCTGTACTCACTGGATCAGCAAAGCATCCAAACTGAATCGAGTGTCCCTGTCAGGGTTATGAGACAGAGCGTGATATCAAAGCCCGACAGCAGGGAGCTCCTTCCTCTCTCTGTCTAGTTTGGGGGGGGTTGCAGGAAGATGTAACTCAGCTTGTATTGGATCACGTCGCCGCCACGTCCACCGTCAGCTCACACGTGTGCCGTGGAGGACGAGGTGGTGGAGAGGAGGGAGTCCCTGCGGGGGCTCTCATGGGCAAACCCGTACAACCACACAGACTACGACCTGCGTGTGCTTTGGTTGTTTCTGCCAACATCAGCCAGGTTTGAGGCGTTCCTGCACAGGCTTGCACGGGCATGAAGACAGGAGATTGTCGAACGTGCCCCTGCCACAATGTTCCATTCAATCTGCAGCCTCGCTCATAATTTGGTGAGAGTCAGAAAGAAGGCCGGTGACTCAAGTGGTTTGACTTCGGAGCTCAGTTGGACTAATTGCAGCTCACTGAGTGATCATTGATGCTGGAGGTGTCCTGACGGCTGGGTCTCGTGGAGAGAAAAGCTCGTTACACTGACTCATAAGGTCCTAGAGAATGGAGAAGGCAGACATGAGAAACAAAAAAACCTCCTGACAATTGCTGTGGTGCATCATGGGTAGCTTTGGCTCAGGCGGAGCGATTGCACAGCCATCAGCACAAGTGGGTCGCTCCGCACTGAAGCAACAAGCTGACTCCTCAGGCTTGCTTTGTGACAGACCCCATAAGCAATTTCCTTCCTCCAGAGTTACTTTGTACTCTCCTGTCCTACCCACTTGAGAGCCTTGACATCGTTAATCCATTAAACTTTAAATTCCAGAGGACTTTTTAGCCCTCCTGCTCCCAGATTAGCAGTTCAGTGCGTTTCTGTGTCAGTTCACTGGGTTGAAATTAATTTCTCGACTAATTTAGTAATTGCATGCCAAAGCTTTTTATCTGTGTGGAGGATAAGCTGCATGGTGCTGTACTGCAGGCAGGTTGGATGCTTAGAACAACACTGAGAAACACAGGCTTATTAGTAGACTTTTGACATCAGCACACACACCTGATGCACGGGCAAGTAAGTGTAAGTGAGCAGAAAATAGGCATTTTCTCTGTAATCTGTGAAAAGGCATGCTGTGACCTGTCATTGCAAGAAAGCCTGCATCAAGACGCGAGCTGAAACATGACAATTTGCACAAGCTTTTAAGCACTTCCTCTGAATGTCGGCTCTCACCGTGAGGACTGTATCACACAGGACGGCTGCTCTGATAAGTACTTGATTCACTGCAGCAGCCTGTTTGGCCCATTATGGATAAGCTCCTCTGATACACTGATGGAGAAGCTACTTCTTTCATATGCTGCTGCTGCTGGTGTGTGTGTGTGCGTGTGTGTGTGTGTGTGTGTGTGTGTGTGTGTGTGTGTGTGTGTGTGTGTAAACTGTGGGTGGTGTTGGTTGTAATGAGGGAGGGGGATGATGTGTGGTGAGTGACTCTCATCCGTCTCTTTCCCTAAATCCCCTTCCCATCTACAGTGTGACTCACTGTTTCTCCCTCGGCGCACCCTCCACACACACACACACACACACACACACGCACGCACATATGCACACACACGCACATACACATGCACACACACATACACACGCACACATACACACACGCACACACACACACATACACACGCACACATACACACACGCACACATGCATGCACACACACACACATACACACGCACACATACACACACGCACACATGCACGCACACACACACACACACACACACACTTGTTCGTTTATTTTTCTGAAGACATTCAGTGACATGCATTCCCCGCCCCTCTACTCTGGCCTTAACAGTATCAAATGCGTGACCCTAACCCAACCGTGACCTTCTTCTAACCCTAAAAGCTGCTCTTGACCTTTAAACAGCTCCATGAAGTGTGAGGACAACATGTCCCCACTCCGTCCCTTAAAAACATGGTCCTCAAAGTGTAGCAGGTTTAAGTACACACACACTCACACGCACTGACAGAGTATTACGCTGGCTGGACGGCTGGACGCTGCCCCCACTCATCACCCACCATGTCTGACATCTTTGACTCCCAGGGTGACTTGGGTTCGCATGTCACACCGTGGCGTCTCCTCAGCCCCAGAGCTCGCAGCATTTTAATAAAACAACATTTGAAATGCACACCCATGCTGTTGTGACACCGATGGATTTACCCGCTTGTAGGGAGGTGGAGCAAGAGTTCCCCTGGCGCAGCTGCAGCCGCCTCCCCATGATGAGGCTCATCTGTAGCTCCGTCCTACACGTGAACACGAGGTGCGCCCTGTTATCACAGCTCGCTCACACAAACACATGCTTGCCGGAGGTGTGTGTGAGTCACGATAATGGCGTGTCTTGCAAACCGAGTCATCACGTGTCACTTCTGACAGTCAACGCTCGCCTCCTCTGCTCACATACGCGCATCAAAAGGAGCGACTGACAGGTTGTGATGAGCAAAGGTGCAGTGTTTCATGCAATCCTCAAAGCTCAGAAGCTATTCAGGTATTTTGGAACATATTGAGAGATATATTTATGTGTGTATTACTTCATCCCTTCTTCCGTAGAAACAATATCACCTGTTAATAACACTCCCGCTATAATCTCAGGTCTTGGATGAAGGCTTTCCCAGCTGGCATTTGTGGAGCCTGTGTTTGGTGTAGTGCAGTTGCTCAGAATGCTGCTTTCTCCGCCATCATCCCTAATCCTGTGACTGCAGCTGTACACACAAAGCATAATCCCATCTAGACTCAATTGTGTGTGGAAATAAAGACACACATCGGCTATAAAGAGGAGAATTATTTGTTGGAGCTCAAAGGGGGCAGGTCTGTTGTTGTGTGCTCGCTGGGGACGGCTGAACGGTATTAGATGCTCACCTGTCTCTCTCCATGGATCCAAAACGGCCACCTCGATTACCAGGAGATGAAGTGTTTATTTGTTTTGTTTTTTTCACTTCATGCAAAGACGGTGTCACTCCTTTCAAACACACTTACTGGATAACACAATGCACCTCACATGGAAAATGCAGGATTTCCTCAGGGTGAAAGAGCTTTTTATCCGGTCTCGGCCTTTTGCAAAATCTATTATTCACAAGACAAAAAGTGAATTAGAATATTTTTGCTGGAGGGATATGCACGCAGGAAAAGGGGTGGGTGGGGGTGGGGGTGGGGGGCTGCAATTGCAACACTGCATTTGACAACTTCACAGAAGGTTCTAGCGTTTAGGGAGGGACGGCTCGGACTCTGGCTGCAACCACAGGCTGTCCACACGGATGTGTGTTCACAGAGCCACTGACCATGCTCCTATGTGTCAGCCTGCCATGGCCTCTAATTCCAGTGCTGCTTCACTGGAATGTGCACTGGCTCAGATAATGAACAGTACAACCCGAGGGGGGCAATTAGCGTCTTAATGTGTCTGACCTGATAGGCACTTGCTCTGGTGAGTGGAAACCCAGTGGAAGAGTGACAACGGCCATGATAAGGTGGCCAAGGAAGCTGAGACACCGACGGTCAAACTGGTAACACCACAGTTAGTATTGACTAGCTAACAGTTAACTCCTGTGTCTACTGCAGTGGTTCCTGAGTTGTTAACAGCAGGAGGAGTGCAGGGGAGCGCTGGGTCTGAAACCTGCCACATGTTGTGTGTAGAGCTCAAAGGACCACCCATAAACTGGTGGGTGGATGCTTGACCATGACGTAATCACCTGCAGGGGTCACGCTCCCTCACTGATGCACTCACTTACTGGAGTGGACACACCTGCACCACGACTCACTCTCACCCCACTGCACGAACACTCGTACCCAGCAGGACAGCACGAGGCATTCACATTCATAAATGGTCACTTGTGCTTAAGTCATGCTTATTCATTAGCTGCATGGGATAACTTTTTACAGTTAAATGCTTATAATATTTAGTTTATAAATTAATCTAAGTGGCGGCCCGGTGCAGCAGTGGTCCTCACTGTGGCCCCCCATCAAGAAGGTCGTGGGTGGAGCCCCGGCTGCAGCACGGGGTCTTTCTGGGTGAGTCTCCATGTTCTCCCTGTTCCTGCTGGGTTCTCTCTGGTACTCCAGCTTCCTCCACAGTCCAAAGACATCAAGAGGGACCAGGTTAATCCAGACTCTAAATTGACCGTAGGCGTGGCTGGGAGAGCCAATGGTTGTCTGTCTCTATGTGTTGGCCCTGCCATGGACTGGTGACCTGTCCAGGGGGAAGGCTGCTGGGATAGGCTCCACCCCCACCACCCTCAACAGGAGAAGAGGGAGAACATGGAGGGATGATGGATGGAGGGATGATGGATGGATGGATGGATGGATGGAGGAGGGATGATGGATGATGGATGGATTCATTTTAGCAGGGCCCCATGAATCCAGTTGTAACCCTTCTGGTTTGGTGCTCCAGCAAAGACGCAGCAGCATCAGCTGTCAGTGGAAGTGCTCAGGTTCATTTCAGAGTGCCAGTGGATCACTGAGCATGCGTCTGGATGAAGGAGCCCTGGATTCTACCAGGACAACCTGGAGAGTTAGTAAAGGGATGTTTTTGGACAGTTTAGCTGCTGTTAGCCATCAGGCTCCTTTAGCTACAAACTAAATCTACATGGCTGGTTCTTCCTGCATTCCAGAATCACTAAGAAGTAATGAAGGAGGCAAAAACATCTTAGTGAGCTCAAGACTCCTATTAGTGAGTACTTGGTTGAAGTATAACTTTGTGGTATGAAATTTTCATGGTGTTAAATCCGTCTGTCTGATGCTGCTCAGCTGAACGAGGCACACACTCGGGATTTGCTGTGTGAGGACTTGGCTCCCCCACAGAAGCCCTGAATTGATCTTCAAGGTATTAAATCTAGTCTCCTTAAAAGTCTTTGTCTAGAAAACCCTCGACATTCCAATCAGGCGAAGAGGCAGGGCAGAGGCGAGGAATTTTAATCAAAAGGAAAATATTGAATTTGTAGAATTTAAAAATGGGCCTCTCAAACAAAATGCTCCCAGCCCTCTTTGATATGGAAAGCCATGAATTGTCATGAATGAAATTATTCCTCCTGTCTGTACAGTTGAACAGCCCACGGCGCTCTGGCCCTCATGACCAGCTGTACCTACAACAGACAAAGCTACTCTTCTATTTTCTCTCCTCTCCACTGTGCAGTGACTCTGTCAGCTGAGCGGCGGCGAGTTGACGTTCCCGGCCGGCCGAGTGCTAAATAGGTTGTTGGAGGTCCGTCGGCTACGTAAGAGTAACCCTTAAAATGTGATTAATAATTGTGTAGTTCATGATGGATGTTGACTTATATTGTGATTAAAGTCCTGCAGCAATAAACGGAGCTTGACTTTACCGTAAGCTAACAGCACCGCAGCCACACTGATTTGACAGCTCGGACTTATTGTTACAGTCAGCTCGCGTTTTGATCCGAGCAGCTGTCAGCATCCCGAGAGACGAGGATTCATTCTCATGAATTTCTGAAGCAATAAATAAAACCTTTTGTATTTTTAAACAAACCAAACAAATCACTACGGTGTCGTCCCTCTAGCGGTTTGACTTCATCGGAAGTCCCCATCTGCCAGACTTGCAACATTTTTGTCTGTTTTGTGGCACATCTCTTGGCGATGCCCTGAGCTCTGGCCGTGGCTGAGGGGACACCAACGTATTGAAATCACAATGAACAACTTCCCTCGGAAATCAGTGAGGAATCCTTTCAGTCGTTAATGTATTTCAAGTGCCGATGGCACCAAAAGTGCCAGTTCCAGTAGGACGGATGCCTCAATGGTCTGATCACCGTCAGACACAGAGTGATGCGTTCACAGGGACCTCCTGTCATCCTAAAATGGAATGCTGAACTAGCTAATTTGGTCCAATCCTCATCGGACAGACGCAGATTCCCTGCTTCGACTATGTCATGTGACATTGTTGGTATTCAAAACATGGGAAAGTACACATTTAGGGGGCGGGGTCTGAGCTTGGAGCAGGGACTGACTTTTCCAGTCCTGCCGACAGTACCGAGAGTGAGTGACTGAGCATGTTGATCTTAACTGAGAGCCCAGTTTAAGCCTGGGGTGGTAACTGAGGGTTAACCTGCATGATGATGCAGTATCATTGGAATGGTTGTATCTAACCTAGCAAGGTCAGTCTCACGCCACTGAGCCACAGTGACTCTGCAGGATGAAGAATGGGAGTCTCAAGTGACGTTGCAGTTTCTTTGACAAAAACACGATGTGTTCGAGGGAGTCACTGATTTTCCGGCTGCATCTCCAACATTCTAGTTTTGTGGCGACAGGTGTGGAGCTCTGGTGCCTGGAGGCGCTGCGTGACCTGCTCCCCAGTTATCAGCCAGCTTTGCTCCGCCGCGAGCTGCTGACCTTCCTGAGCTTCCTGAGCTTACCGAGACCCGCAGCTCAAACTCCTTTGATGTTCCTTTAACTGAGGCTAAAGATGACCAGCACTTGTTGCCATCAGGGCCCCTGAGGGCTCGTTTGCCTGAGGAGCTCAAGCTGCCAAAGTCAGGACCACACTTTAAATAGCTTCTTGTAACTGTGCTTTACATGGAAGCCTTATTGGTAATCATGTGTGTTTCCTTTCCTGAATACTTGTGTTCTTTTCAGTTTTCCCTTTATTCCTTGATCTCCTAAAGCTTCAGTTCCAAATGTGATGTTCCATTGTGAAAGTGAGCAGATGAAATCAACAGTTAGAGCAGATTGGAGAGGTTTTATGATGCGACTTGATGACGAGCAGAGCAGAAGCTTTCACTCTAACTGCTTCTGTACGTCCGCTGCTCCAGGATGTGACACTCCTGCTAGCTGGAGCATATGGCAGCCGCTAACGCTACTTTGTGGACCTTTTAATGAACCCAGTGGTCCAAACGAGGTTACTGCAATGAAGGAGGGGAATCTAATTAGAAGGAGCAGCACGTGTTTTTGGGGGTCGGGGGATGCAGGGCAGTAGGGTGTTGGGTATCCTAAGAGCACAAACTCTTACGTAATTCACTGCTTGATTATGTAACAGATCAATAGTGTAACAGTAACAGGATTGAAGTCTCCTCCTGTCCAATTGCACACACACTAATCACTGTTCACAGCTAATTGTTACTCAGGAGAGGTGGCGAGCATCCTCAGACGCTTCTGCTGGGGGAACAGACGCTGGGTTGTCGGATGCATACAGGAAGGAGGGCGCAGCCTCTTATATTCAAGGCTATGGTGCCTTGTCTCCAGAGCCACACGGAATATCTTTGTTCTAAAGATGGTCTGAAGTTATTGGCATGCAATGTTCCAGTATGTTCTCAGCACGTTTGGTTTGTTTTGTGTTTGTGTTAGCTTGTGTTGTATGAAAGCAGAAAAAGGGAAAACTTGCAATTTCATGTTTTATTTACCGTTGTCTCATGACCAAAGCTAACGCTAACAAGCTGTGCCCTCGCATGATGAGGTGACTCAACCACGAGATAACAACCTTGTCCTCTCCTGTTACAACAAGACAAAAACTGGTTGAACAGGACGATTCTCTACCAGAAAACTGCAGTTATTTCATGATTATGACAAAGATGTTCCATTATATTGTTATAAAACACTCATTGACTAATTGATAACAAGATAATATTTCATTACCGCAAGATAACAAAGCTCATCATCTTGAGATGAGAGGCTTAAACGTTTATTGCAAATACAGTGTGACCTTTCTAGCCTCCGTAGATTTGGTCCCAAAATGAGAACAATAATCACAAATACAAAATGTTGAAAGCTCTTTTTTAAGTTTTAGAGGAATATGCCTCGTCTTTTTACTCAGAGCTAGCAATAATTATTCTTAATCCTGCATATTTAGCACTGCAGGGGGACATGTTTTGGTCAGCCAAACTGGAGGTTAGCATTTCCGCGGTTCCCTTCACGCCAGCTAATGGGATTATCATCATCGTGGTCCTCCTCCACTTTATCCAGTTGGTCCGGGTCGCGGGGGCAGCAGTCTCAGCAAGGAAGCCCAGACTGTCCTCTGTCAGCCACGTCCATCAGCTCTTCAGGGGGAATCCTGAGGCGCTCCCAGGACAGCCGAGAGATATAATCCCTCCAGCGTGTCCTGGGTCGGCCCCGAGGCCTCCTCCTGGTCCCACATGCCTGGAACACCTCCTAAGGGAGGCGTCCTCACCAGATGCCTGAACCACCTCCACTTACTCTTCTCTCCTCCTGGAACCATCACCTTAACGTGGTGGAGGAGTTTGAGTGCCATAAGGACCCTAGGAGCTGTGCTATCTGGGGCATTTTCCCCTTGGTAGGATCACCCAAGGCAGACTGGTCCGAGGTGAAGGGTCAGACAAAGAACAGTTCAAAAGACCCTTCATGGAAACAACATCTAGGAGTTTGTGTACCAGGCCTGGAGGGGTACCGGGGCCCGCCCTGGAGCCAGGCCCGGGGTAGGTGCCCGTCAGTGAGCGCCTGGTGGTCGGGCCTTAGCCCATGGGGTCTGGCTGAGCCCAGCTCGAAATGTTTACATGGACAGCAGACCAAGGCGGGGGCCTTGGCTGTCTGATCCCCAGACATGGAAGCCGGCCAATGGGATGAAAACAATGGATTTTTGTTTACCGCTGAGAAGAACCTGCATGTCAAACAAAGGTTTATTAGATTTACAGGTTTTGTTCATCACA
>NC_141324.1:10123125-10148125 GCF_037954235.1 Aulostomus chinensis | reverse complement strand
TCCACTCTCAACTGCTGTTCTCGTGTCCAGGATTCCCTGCACACGCTACCTCCTCGTGTCTCCTTGTGCGCCCACGCCACTTCAGTCTGCCTGCCTGCCCAGCTCACATCAACCAGTTTCTGCTTTCAACCTGCCTGGTAGCACCACACTTAGCTGCCCACCTGCATGCTGCTTAAGCTGTAATCACCCCCATCATCATTACCCTTCCTCTCCTTTCCTGTGATGAAACCCCCTTACCCTGCTGCTCTCTGGGTTTCCACTTTAAAATAAAAAAAACCTTAAACCTTAAAAGCCTTGAAGTGACACTTCACCCAAAAAGAGTATTTTGTCTTTCAAGTACCCTAAAAGAGGTGTCAAGAGCTCCAGAAGACATCCTGCATCCTCTCGTTAGGACTCAGAGTCAGCGACATAAATTTAGCATGAGGCTAACGGTGGCCGATGGCTAACCACAGCTGCAGCAGAGCTGTTAAAAATGTCTGTCTACCAGCCTTCCAGGCTGTCGTCTGGTATCATCCAGGTCTTCTAATCCAGCCTGGTGTTCAGTGATCCACAAACACTCGGAAATAAAACAAATGTTTTGGTGCCCATTTGTGGCTCCATGTGACAAGGCGGCACATCGGCTCCAACCAGCACGCTCGCGTTCATGTCATTCACGGTCACCTCGACTGCAAAGGTAATATTTGATTTACCGAGTGATGCACCTGAGAGCATAAATGAAATGTTTGTGGACAGTTTTGCTGTCGTTAGCTGCCAGTCACCATGAGCCTCAAGCTAAACATTCTGTACGTAGCTGGCTCCTCCTGCACACCCTGTTGATGTCACTGCTTCATGTGACATCGTGGGACAGAAACTGGACTGGCGTCCCTGTGCTGCAGCAGCTAATTTCCCAGCACAGGCTTCAGCAGGAATAACAGATATTTATATCTCCCTGTGCCTGTGAGCGGGATTGTAAGCCAAGTGTTGCAGTAATGACCTTGCTACAGGAACACAACAAAATAATTACAGGTGCTTGTGAGTCAGCCGGGGTCGTTATGCAACCCAGGTGAATAAAAACAGTTCATGAATTTTGTAAAAAACACAACATGAAGAGAAACACAGCACATTTCTTAGACACAATCACTGACAGAGCAAAAGCTCCAGTATGTAAAGAGAATCAATGAAGAATTCATTGGCAAGCGTATCGGTGAGCACCTGCAGTCACACAGGAAGCTGTTTGCAGGGGAGACTTGGCGCTGGTGGAGACAGCGTTATGAACATCCCTGCTAATTAACTGTATCTCCTCTCCTAAGCAGGTCTGCAGTCTCTGCCTCTCTTTCTCTTTCTCCACCGTTCCTTTCTGCCCCTCCTTCCATTTGGCAGCCCGGTCTGATTTGTATTCAGGGGGCTTCGTCTCCTCGCTGTGTGTGACTCTGCAGAGCAGGTGTCCGCGGCTGAGGCTCAGACAATGATAGCCCACTGATAAGCTGCCTTGCACAGCCTGAGAGATGCTGCCTGAGAGCCGTGTTCACTCACAACAGTAGCATGTTTCAGCTGGTATTCACAGTTACTGAGGAACAGTTCAATGCAAGAATGTCAGTGCGCGAGTGCCACATATTTGCGTGGCGGAAATGACGGGTGAGTAGGGCCGGGCCGATCTAGCGCAGAGCACAGCTGGCGATCTTAACCTCTGCGCTGTGTTCTGGTACCTGCTACAATAACATGGCAGCGCCACAGAAACTACATAGGTCACTGTCAACATGTAGTGAGTAAAATTAGCTTGGATGGTACACTGGCCCCCTTGGTGAAGCCCTCGGTGTTGTGTGCAGCATGGTTTCCTAACAGTGAACAGACCTGAGGAGGTCCAGCGCCCTGACATCCAGCCTGATGCCACAGCGATTATCTGCCTCAATCTTTCATGTCGTCCCGGAGAGGAAGACAGAGAGAAATAAAGCTACGTCCTGGCCAGGGGAATGAGATGCTGTTGCTTGGCACCCTTGTTCTAGATGTTTCTGTTGAAGGTTGAATCGACTTTTCATAAAAAAACAGACTCCTACAAAATGGAATAGATCTTGACTCAGTCGTCACCTCTGGTGGCCACGAGCCCTGTGTTTCAGGGCTGTTGTCATGTGGCGACATTTCTGGGCGGGGAGTAGGTGTGCACACGCCTCCCCCCAAAACACAGACTCAATTAGATTAATTCCTGGGAAAATGCTGGATGCACAGGAAAACAAATACAGCCCTACTAGTGGAGGGGCACGTGGGTGAAGCTCCTTCCAGGAGAGCGAGGCTCAGCTTGGCTCCCACTGCTGTCCAGCCCTGAAGGAGGTGTGGCGAGGAGCGCTGAGGAGTTGCCTGTTTTACTGCCGGACCGAAAGTTGTCTTGTCCCAGCCGGTGTTTAGCATGTGTTAGCAAGCACTGAGCCACCACTAGGTGGTGCTCATGCTAGTAATTAGCATGTCGTATGTTTCTTCTGGTGCCCTTGAGTGGCGGGGGGGGGGGGCAGTAGGGTAAATACTGTGTTCACCATGCTACAGACTCCAGCTTCAATCTTCACAAAAAGATGTTTTTTGCTTACGAGAAAACTGATGCTCCAGTTTTTCGGTTTGTGATTCAATAATAATCACTCATCCTGAATTCTGCTTCAAGATCAACTTCAAACAAACCAACTTCTTTTTTGAGCTCTGACACGACCACAGAGAGAGAGAACAGAAATATTTTCTTTTCCCATGATATCTTCCATCCATCCATCCATCCATCCATCCATCCATCCATCCATCCATCCATCCATCATCCATCCATCCATCTATCTTCCATCCATCCATCCATCCATCCAACATCCATCCATCCATCCATCTTCCATCCATCCATCCATCCATCCAACATCCATCATCCATCCATCCATCCATCTTCTATCCATCCATCCATCCATCCAACATCCATCATCCATCCATCCATCCATCCATCCATCCATCCATCCATCCATCCATCCATCATCCATCCATCCATCCAACATCCTTCCAACATCCTTCCAACATCCATCCATCCATCCATCCATCATCCATCCATCCAACATCCATCCATCCATCCATCCATCCATCCAACATCCATCATCCATCCATCCATCCATCCATCCATCCATCCATCCATCCATCCATCTTCCATCCATCCATCCATCCATCCATCCATCCATCCAACATCCATCATCCATCATCCATCCATCCATCCAACATCCTTCCAACATCCTTCCAACATCCTTCCCATCATCTATCCATCCATCCATCCATCATCCATCCATCCAACATCCATCATCCATCCATCCATCCAACATCCATCATCCATCCATCCATCCATCCCACCATCCATCCATCCATCATCCATCCATCATCCCTCCATCTTCCCCCTCTTCTCCTGTTCAGGGTGTTGGGGGTGGAGCCTATCCCAGCAGCCTTCCCCCTGGACAGGTCACCAGTCCATCACAGGGCCAACACATAGAAACAGACAACCATTGGCTCTCCCAGCCACGCCTACGGTCAATTTAGAGTCTGGATTAACCTGGTCCCTCTTGATGTCTTTGGACTGTGGAGGAAGCTGGAGTACCAGAGAGAACCCAGCAGGAACAGGGAGAACAATGGAGACTCACACAGAAAGACCCTGTGATCCAGCTGGTGCTCCACCCACAACCTTCTTGCTGGGGGGCCACAGTGACGACCACTGCACTGCCGGGTTACCCTCCTATGGTATGTTGTTACCTCAATATAGTTATTTAAACCTCTATGTTGTGGTCACAAATTAATTGACTTGAGGAAGCATGGTCTATTTTGTGGCTTCCGATAGTAATTTTTTCTTCCTGTCCATGGCCACTCCAGGCCTCCATACATGGTGACGTTGGTGACGGGAGCATGTTGGTTCAACCAGGCCTCGGGCGTTTTCACCTCCTGCTGAGCTGCTCTGTTAATGTCACTGAGAGCATCTGGGTGTGTAATTGAAAAGCAGACTAAATATTAATTAAGAAGCAATGACAAAAATGTTGGCTGCAGCATATATATTTATATATATATATAAATATATATATATATATATATATATATATATATATATATATATATATATAAATATATTTGCAAACTTTTACTGATGTGTTCTGTCCATGTCCTGCGGTAGAGGATTTGAGGACTGGCTTGTGTTTGAGGGAGTTGCTATGTTGTCTTGTGTGTTCTGATAGAAGAAGCTCGAAGCAACAGGAAGTCATGTTTGTGTTCATGAGTGTGAATGTTTGTGGGTCTACATGTTTTGTAATTTTGTGTATTTCTGTGTATTTCTGGAGTTCTGTGGTGCAGCGTTGGCCGTCCCCATGAAGCTGAAAGTGCAGGACCGACCTTCCTATCAGTGAGGACTTGAGTTGGTAGAGTGAAGATTTTCATACTCAAAACGTTTTAAAACATTGCAAATAAAATTTGTCTGGTCACGTGATCAGCTGCTGCTGGAATGTCAAAAGGACGATGTGTTAAGCAATTAGACCTCACTTCCTGTTTACGTGGCGCCCCATGCAACCCGGGCTCATTGTTACACACCTCCACTGGGTTTCATGAAAACTGGTCAGGTGTTTTTTTTACTCTGAACACATGTGGCGGACAAACAAACAGCCTGATCACATGTCCTCTCGCCTCCATCCTGGGGGAGGAGGTCATCATGTGACATCTAGGTTGGCTAATGCACAGTCCTGCGGGCACAGACACCGTCTCCGCCCCCTGGAGACGGAGGTAAGAATGACTGCAGCAACACTCTCTCAGCAGCAGGAGCCGTTAAGACACGACATGATGACTGCGAAGACAGAAACAGACAAACAATCAGAAGCAGCAGACTGGCAGTTCTGATGGCGTACGAGCAGGACCGAAGGTCGCCATGACTGCTCCGTGTCCACAGTGGATCCAGGAGGATATTTGTGTTGACAGCACTCCCTCTCCCACCAAGCCCAGGAGGGGCATCACACAGGCTGTCACTCACAGGGACGTCTCCCCTGACGGAGGAGGAGGGTCGAGGATGGAGAACGCTCGCAGGGGCGGAGACGTCTGAGGATGATCTCTCGCTGTGGCATCCTCTGTATTCAGTAGATCAACAATCACACATACAGTATCCTAACTGTGTGTGTGCGGGGGGGGGGGGGCAGGGGCGGAGCAAAGCTGCTCTATTACACAGAGGATTTGTTCAATATGTCTTTGATGTGGTGGAGCCTGGAGATTCCCAGGGGACAACACGGTACAACAGGAAGCAAATGAAAAGGAATAAAAAGCTGCAGCGTGGAGTCACCCGCGTGACCTGGCTGAGTATTATTGCAGTATTCATTGTCGGGGCTGCGGTGGCATGGGCTGTCATCCAGGCGCGTCAGGTTCAAAATGGTTTTGCAGGAACGTAATACAAGCGAGCGAAGGTTCCATGGCTTTGGTAGCAGAAGTTGTTTGTTTCCATTTCAAGGCCGTGCGTTCCACGGCGAGAGGCTCGACATGACGACGAGAGGAAACATAATCTAATTTCTACTTTAATTTACAGGACGGTCTTCAAACAGAGCAATAACGATGTGTTCTGCCCTCCGCCTCTCGCTCTCCGCCTGCATCGGCCTCATTCGCTCCTTCAAGCATTAGAAACCATGCAAATGAGAACAAGTGAACAAATGAATGTTTCATGAATGCTTTTATGATGAGGAAATGCAAATGAGGATGAGTGAGTGAATGAATGTTTAATGAACGCTTGTTTAATGAAAAGGACTTATTAACCAGAGCGCTGACTTAGCAGAGCGCCGCGGCCGGGCCCAACCACGCATGAAGGCATCATTATATTTTGGCGAGTAGGTGATACAGTACATTTAGATGATCAGTGGGACCCCAGGACAGGATGAGCCGTGGTGGGCCAGTGTCTTACTGCCACGTCGCCTCACCTGCCTGGTCTGTGTGTTTAGGAGGGCAAACATACAGCGTGATGGGGGAGGACTGGACGGGCCGAGCCAGCCGGGCCGAGCCAGCCGGGCCGGGCCGAGCCAGCCGGGTCTGTTTCTGGCTTGTGTGGCTGAGTGGGGAAAAGACTGCCACACGCGAGGGACACACGTCATCTGCCTCATTAGCTTTTGTTGCCACGTTTGGCCTCTCACACGTAGAAGAAATATTTATTTCACCCTTGTGTCTCCTACTAGAAAGGAGAAGAAGATGTGTGAAAGTTTAATTGTGTTTGCATGCTTCTGTCACTGCAGTGTGTGTGTGTGTGTGTGTGAGTGTGTGTGTAAAAGAGAGAGAGAGAATGAGCCAACATTGTAATTTCTATTTCTAAGGAGTTTCTTGCTCTGTCACGATGATCAGAAGCAGCCATTGGGTTGTTTGACAGGTTTATGTCCACACGATGGTGATGCTGCCCGATGCGAGACCCCAGATTAGACCAACTAGGAATGTGAGTGCGTAAACAAACCCTGCTCCAGAGAGCCGTGCGTGTGTCCAGTGAGACCACAGTTCAAACACTCAGCGTTCCTGGCAAAGCTCTCTGGAAAGCTTCCCCTTCTGACCCGTTCACACGTCCAGACTTCCAGCATGACCTGGAGGTCAGGACGCTTCGCCTCGACCGCGGCCGAGAGCTGCTGTCAGCGTTTCTGCGGTCTGGTGCGTCTGAGCCAGTTCCTCTCAACTCTTAGATCTGTGAACACACAAGTGTCCTGCCAGAGAAACATCACCACAGCCTGTGGATCAATACCCAACATCCTCAAACCTAGGAGGCAGCAGGCTCTCGGGCCCCTGGGCCGGTGTTGAGTCAGCTGACGCCCGCAGGCCACCGGCCAGCTGCTGACTGCTGTGACAGCTGGACGTCAGCATTGGACGGACAAACCTGACCTCACGTGCAGGTAAGAGGGGCTGACTGGACGCGGGCTGGAGCTTGTTAGTGGGTCGCTGCGCGCACACATCTGACCTACATTACTCTTCACGCTCTAATCCAGCACACTAAAATAAGATCAGATCAGCTGGTGCGGCGGGCGACTGGTCAGGCCGCACATGGACGTGAGCTGTGATTGAACTTATCTGACGAGCTCAGACATGACTTTGCTCCTCAGAATGTTGTTCTGTCCTGTCATTGATTATTTTCTCGTGTGGTCGTTCCTGATCATCCGCCTGGATCAGACTTCTTACTGTACCGCTTGTTTCACTAAATATTGCAGTTTTTCTGATTTGCTGGAACCTCATTCTCTGAGCCCACTTGTCAGGGGCCTCAACCCATTTCATCAATCGATGGCTTTCTTAGGAAAACCAGACACGCAGCTGATCAAGGCATTCTCGTTTGCCCTGTGGTGAACTCGTGCTGCGTAAAGGAGGTGACCCTTCAGCACAGGTGATGTAACTCAAACACGAGGCCTGAAAAATGATGTCTCTTTTCTGTATTGATGTGAGGGAACCAGCATAGGCCAGGTCAGAGGTCGAAGGCAGCAACAGCAGGTCAGAGTGAGACCGAACCCTTGATTCACGCTGAGACACGTCTGCAGCTCGACAACATCTTAGTCAGTTTGTTAATATTGGGTGAAACTAGGAGCGGCTCCTCCTCAGGAGCTGATGGCGACCAGAGCGGAGGCTGAAGGAGAGCCGAGGAGGAACCCAGTGATCGTGTTATTACTCCTCCGGTCATAAGAGCGGCACACGCCTGGGGTTTCAGGTGACTTCCGTGGGTTCTGTATGTTCATAACACTGCTTAGCAACCCGTGCTTGTGCTGCTGTGGAACATCAGACACAGTGTTTTCCCTGTACAGATGTTCCCTCTGCTCCTGCGTGTCCTCCCTCTGCTGCTAGGAACTCGGTGTCACGCTGCTTCTTTTCTTGAACTCACTCTTTTTGTGGTACATTGGCGGTAGCTGTACCTCCATGATGTGAGTGCAGCAGCTGTGCGTCAGCGCAGGTTCATCTCCTCTGTCAGATGATCTGCTCCGCTCCCTGTTACCAGAAATCTGCAGCAGTCTGACATCTGAAAATATCCTGCTCCAGAGGCGGCTGGGGGGGGGGGGGGGGGGCCTACAGGGCCCAGAGGCCCCTCCCTGGTTTAATTTTTTGGTTTAATTACGTGAGTGCACTGATGACCTCGACATGACATAATCGCTGTGTCCCGGCCGGACCCCCCCTGCTTATGTTTGTCTTCTCATGTGTGGACAGGTTTCCTCCTTTAATGGCACCTGTGGACTCAGGCGTTGCTGGTGTCCTCACCTGGAGAGTGTGTGCATTCTTGTGACTTCCTCCAGCTCACGTTGATCATGTGGTCGCACCATATTTCATCAAAACAGACTCGGTCCTGTCCTCTGGTTGTGGTCTCCAGCTGCTCGCATCCTCTCCAGACAGAACAGAGACAACCGGAACGTGTAAGAGTCCAAACAAACAAAGAAAAGAAAGTGAATGATGTGTTGACATTTTACGGCGTACTGCATTATCATGGCCACTCTGGTAACCACGGCAACAGGACGTGGTGCTTCCTGTCATGTTATGAGTTGACTGCTACAGGTGACACAAACCTAACACTGTAATGGTGAAAATAATCCCCTGCCTGACAGAGGCTCACTCACTCAATCACTCACTCACTCACTCACTCACACACTCACTCACTCACTCACTCACTCACTCACTCACACACTCACACACTCACTCACACACTCACTCACTCACACACTCACTCACTCACACACTCACACTCACTCACTCACACACTCACTCACTCACTCACTCACACACTCACACTCACTCTCACACTCACTCACACACTCACTCACTCACACACTCACTCACTCACTCACACACTCACTCACTCACTCACACACTCACACTCACTCACTCACTCACTCACACACTCACACTCACGTGGTGGCGTGGGGGTGTAGAGGTGGTGGTGGTGAGGGTGTAGATGTGGTGGCTGGGGGGGTGTAGAGGTGGTGGTGGTGAGGGTGTAGAGGTGGTGGCTGGGGGGGTGTACAGGTGGTGGTGGGGGGGTGTAGAGGTGGTGGTGGTGAGGGTGTAGAGGTGGTGGCTGGGGGGGTGTACAGGTGGTGGTGGGGGGGTGTACAGGTGGTGGTGGTGAGGGTGTAGAGGTGGTGGCTGGGGGGGTGTACAGGTGGTGGTGGTGAGGGTGTAGAGGTGGTGGTGGTGAGGGTGTAGAGGTGGTGGCGGGGAGTGTAGAGGTGGTGGCGGGGGGTGTAGAGGTGGTGGTGGTGAGGGTGTAGAGGTGGTGGCGGGGAGTGTAGAGGTGGTGGCGGGGGGTGTAGAGGTGGTGGCGGGGAGTGTAGAGGTGGTGGCGGGGGTGTAGAGGTGGTGGTGGGGGCTGAGAATTGTCTGTGACCTTCAGCTCTCTTTGGCTCAGTTAGAAACCCAGCATGAGCGCTGGGGTGAGGAGCCGCACCTCTGCATCTGAGTGTCTCAGCAGGTGGGGAGAGAGTCCTGACCCCAGAGAAGGAGGACGAAGAGGGAGGGGACTGTGGAGCGAGAGCTGAGCAAGAGCGTGAAGCTCTGGATCAGCGGCCAGTCTTCATTCCTCCTCACCACCATCGTGATATCTGGGTCATGAGTGAAAGAGAGCGACTGTGAAGACAAGCAGCAGAAAGGAGTTTCCTCTGGAGGGGGCTGGTGTCCCTCAGGGACGAGGTGAGACGTTCCCTCGTCCTGCTCCCTCGCGTTGAAAGGAGCCAGTTGAGGGGGTTCAGTATCTAGTCAGGCTGCCACCTAGGCACCTCCCTCGGGAGGAGATCTAGGCAGGTCCAGCTGGGGGGAGACTGGTGCAGACCAGGACCAGATGGAGGGATCACATCTCCAGGCTGGCCTGGGAGGAACATCACCTCCTGTCAGAGCTGGTCCACGTGACCAGAGAGAGAGAAGTTAGGGTTCCTGCTGGAGATGCTACACACACACACACACACACACACACACACACACACACACACACACACACACATACACACACATACATACACACACACACACATACATACTTCCACACACACATACACACACATACACACACACATACATACTCCCACACACACATATACACACACACATACATACACACATACACACACACATACATACACACATATATATGTGTGTGTATAAATATATATATTTATACACATATATATGTGTATACACAGATACACACATACACACGTACATTCATATATGTACGTGTGTATGTGTGCGGGTCTGTGTGTGTGTGTGGGAGTATGTATGTGTGTGTGTATATGTGTGTATGTGTGTGTGGAAGTATGTATGTGTGTGTGTATGTGTGTGGAAGTATGTGTGTGTGTGTGTGTGTGTGTGTGTGTGTGTGTGTGTGTGTGTGGAAGTATGTATGTGTGTGTGTGTGTGTGTGTGTGAGTGTATGTGTGTGTGGGAGTGTGCTCTCCCACCAGTTGTGGTCTTCTCTCCTCTTCCACATGAGTAGTGATGTGTTGTGATGTGCGGGTCCTTCCTGTCTGATCTGTGTGCATTGAAGACCACATGAGGATCTGCACATGTGAACACACACGTGCACACACACACACTACAGGCCCACACAGTGCAGACCTCTTTACGGTGCGTTTCTGGTTCGTCTGTGAGTGGGACAAAAGCATGTTTCCCTTTTCATCTGAAAGAGATCAGTGGATTTGTACAAAGGCGCCCAATTTAGACGTCTCTAACAAAGCTGGCCTTCTTCCTCCTCCCTCTCCTCGCTGCTTCCTCTCAAATAGATTCACACATTTGCATCTTTGAGGAAGTAGCAGTTCTCATCCCAGCGCCTCGGCTATGAGAAAAGGGGATTTGTGGAGGCTGGCGAGGAAGGTCCCCTGAAGAAGCTTAAGTCCATCCTGTTTTAAAAAGCTTTGATCTCTCTCTGAGGCCGCTCACCCGAGTGTTAACACTGTTGCTTTATTAAGGGCCCTCCTCCTCCTTCTCTGCAGTTCAGTCAACACTCCTCTTTTTATTTTTTTAGTTGAAATTAGCAATTCAAATGGAGGCTATTTGGTTGTGCTCGCCCAGCTCCCTCCCTTCGGCTTTCCAGGCAGTTTGACAATATTTTTGCTAAGCCCATTTCCCCCAAATGCAACTGTAGCAACAGGGGAGAGAGAGGAGGGGGGATGTGTGTGTGTGTGTGTGTGTGGGGGGGGGGGGGTGGAAGGTCAAATAGGAGACAAAAGTGGTTGTCATGACATTTGGCATGTTGTCACCACTGAGCTTATATGAGGGTTCATTAGTGGAAGAGATTTGTCAGATTTACAGCTGAAGGGTTCAAACTCGTTCTAGGGTTGTAGGACAGTGCCACCTGGTCGCGGCTCACCAATGGGACACCGGGGACCGGCTGATGTCCGGGACAGTGAACGCAGAACTTGAGTGCACTTGAGGAGGAGACTGCTGACAAGTTCCATCCAATGACTGTGAACGAATGAAAGCAGGTTCTCCTTTGGTCCAAGCTGGAGTCCTCCGGCCCGGAGGAGGTCACATCGTGTTTGTGTGATGCTACGAAACATCAACAAAATCCAACAAACTCAGTGTACCCCCCCCCCCCCCATGGGGTTATGTGCCATCGTGTCTCCTGCAGCGACTCTCACTGAGCTGTAACAGCGACAGCTAAGAGAGATCAGAACGAAGGACAGGGAATTTTCTTCAAATTTAGCAAAAAACGTCCACTAGGACTGGAAGATGACCTGATGGGGGGGGGGGTCAAAGGTCAAGGTCACAATCCTCTGTCCCACGTTCTCTCAGGAACGCTCCAAGGACATTTTCTCTCTAAATATCCACTGGGATGTGAGGATGAGCTGGAACGATTGTGGTGTTGAAAGGTGGCCGTTCAGGCAGCATGGATGCACACAACATGTTTTCTGTGGTCGACAATTGAAGGGCTTCTTCATGAAAACTGTCTCTGTACTTTTGTGTGATTGGACAACCAAGCGGGTGAAAACTTCCTCAGTGGAGGTCAAAAGACGACACGGCCATTTATCCGGGCCAGACCGTCCTGATGGCTCTGACAGCTGTCAGTCAAGACAGTGACTGCAAAATAAACTACAAGCGACTGTTAATTGCCTTGAAACTGCGCTCGTAAATATGAAATAATCAGTGGCTCAAAGAAAGTGATGAGTCCTCAGGAAGCTCCTGCCAGCTCTGCCCAGTGCGGCTGTGAGGGTTTCATATCTGCCAGCTCACCATTTGGTTTTACAGCCCTCAACTGCACAGTTGGTTCAGTCCCACTGCTCCCATCTATCCAGTCTGAGAGAAGTGTGCTCTTCCTCAGCACCGAGCAACCAGCAACTGGCTGTGAGCATCAAGGAGAATTTAGCAGCTAAACAGGAAGATATTTGTCTCCGAAGTTGGTGGAGGCCAAAACTGGGAGAGAAGAATAAAGATTCCTCGTGATTTCGTTCTCTGGGGATTCGGCATTCCCAGAGTGCCTCCACTGCTGCCACAGATGTTCTGTAACATTTCTAGAAAATTCCGTGACAGTTCTGATGTCATGTTCTTTAAAGGTTGGAGTCGTTGAGCTTAATATGTTCTGTAGGGTTATTTTGGGGTAAACTATATGGCTCCTTTCTCATGGGTCCCATGGACACTGCTGTGGTTTCACTATGAATTTAGGCTTCTGAGAGAACCAGAGGAGACATCCTGTGCTTCCAAACCGGACATGCCAGTGGGCGTGGCCTCAGCGCGTCTGGGAATTCATGTGCATTATTTATCGTAGGTTCTTTGTGAAGTTGCAGTTCAACCATAAAATGTGATGACGATAATGAGGTCACAGCGTGTCATGGTAACCAGTTAGTTGTCCTGTTATATTGCAGGAACAAATTGACTGTCTTGTAGCGATGATCTCTTTATCACAAAGAAGGCTCATTATCATGGGTTCATGTTTCCTTTTGTTATCAAATAATGAAGATTTTATCTTGTGATGGTGAAATCATTTCCATGAATTGTTAAATAACAGTAAAGAAAAGTAGGGTTCGCGCTGTAAAGATGAGAGGTGCCTCGTGCACACACAGCAGCACGCCGTCATCAGAGCGCAGGACACCAGCGTTCATCCTGGACATGCAAGAAGAGTTACCACATTTCTCTGCTCCTCCTTTTCAGGCCTGAGAAGGTCTTCTGGGTCTTGGCCCCCCATTACGCCCAGAGCCTCCAGGGTTGGAAAAGTAGCAGTAAAACCTACTGCTGCAGGGACTGTGTGCTACAGAGCTAGCATTGGTAGTGGTGCTAGCCTAGCGGCAGCTAGTGTCGTCAGTGACCGTGAGAAGTCCCTCACATTGGGCCTGAACATCACGTCAGGTGTTTTTTAGTGAAATATGAGATGTTAGTGTCTTCCACTTCCTCTCCGCAGCATTCAAACTAACGGGAGGCAGTGCCGAGCCGGAGGCCGAAGGTTGCGGGGAGGACAGGACTTGTCAGTGGTCACCTCTGCTGCCTCTGATCCAAACCAGGAAAACCTTCAGATCAGGATAATCACTCGCGCCAGGACACCAGCACGTCATGTCAGCTCCCGGTGCTGCTGGGCCAGAGTGACAGAGGGAGCAGCAAGATCACATGAAGCACATAGGTTTGGGCTTAACACACACACACACACAACCACTCACCCACCCACCCACACACACACACCCACACACACACACACACACACACACACACACACACACACACACACACACACACACACAAAGACACAAGCATGTACACAAGCATGCAAATGGAACAACTGGCGACATACCCATCAGCGACGGGTTATTTTGCTCAGGACCACTCAAGCGTGGCCTCTGGAGGAAGCAGGGGTTGAACCAGCGACCTCCTCTCAGAAGTGAAGATAAGAGAACTGAAGAACTGCACGCTCGGATCAATGACAACTGCTTCCTGTCACCGAGTACATCAGCAGGCCACTAACTAATAAATGAGCGAAGAAACGTTTCAGTGTTTAACATCATCACTGATCACAGCATGTACATGCTTTTTGAGGCTTTTTAGCCTCTGGTTATTAGTTTGAGTGTCTGCATGTGTGTGTGTGTGTGTGTGTGTGTGTGTGCGTGTGTGTGTGTGTGTGTGGGTGGGTGCAGTGTATCTTTATATCTTTATTTTTGACTCAAAAACAAAATTAAAAATAAAAACCTGCTGGAGCAAAGCACAACACGCATCCAGATCCACGCACCGGCAGCAGCAACGACACGTTTCCACAGTTACAAGCAACGTTTCTGAACGGCAGATTGTTGCTGGACCTGCAGTCGAGGCGGCCGCCAGCTTGCACCGGCCCACCGTGCCGGAGGCGGTGTCCTCCACAGTGACACTTGTGTGTGAGCAGTACACAATTTTTAACGAGTGCCTTTCTCATAGATGAAGGTGAAGACACAGCGTCTGAAGCGCCTGCAACTGAATTGGTGGTGAATTTCTTTAACACGTGGCAGAAAAGCCCAACGACCTCATTTCACCACAGGTTGGGGTACTAAAGTATATTACTGAAGGCAATGCAGTAACAGTACCTTCATGTGTTGTAGTACTGAGGGAAATGTTGGGGTTTTTGGGTCGTGGTTGTTGCAGCCTGGCTGAGCCTGCTGGGAGAACGCAGCGATGACCAGCTGACGTGGGAACGCTGTGGTTGAGGTCGGGTTTGGAGTTTGGAAAAGAAACCTGAAAAAAACCTCTTGTTCTTTCCCAAGAAACATGAGAGGGAACCAGAAATCCTCCTGGAGCTGCACGCAGTGTTGTCCGACGTCGTTTTCATGTTAAGAGCTAAATTATTATAATTGTGTGAAATGAAAAAATGATCTCATGGCGTTGATGTTCGACGCCAACATGACCTCCATCAGTGGAAGGGTGCAGATGTGAGCTGCAGGTCTCCCGGCGTCACATCCATCTGAGAGAGGAAAGATGGTGGTTGGGGGGTCCTGTGCTCCTGTCATCATACCTGCTTAATCTCCTGTGAAAAATTGAATTAGCAGGTGGTACATTAAGCAGCTTACGTTTAGTTTATGATGACCCCCCCACCCCCACCCCCACCATCAAGCCAGCTCACACTTTTTGGATGGAATGTGAGCGCTGTGCTGCTCCACCCTGCTCCTGTACCTGCCTGCAAGGCTCCGCAGCAGGTCTCTGTGTTTGTTGACTTAATGCTGAAGCAGAGCTCTAATCTCCCATTAAGCGTGTGTGTGTGTGTGTGGGGGGGGGGTGGGGGGGCTTACTGGTGTTTCTCTTACAAATCCACTTCCAGAAAACCCCAGCAGAGATGCTGCACTGCATCCAGATGGATTAGCAATGGGACTTCCACTGAGAGGAGGAGAGGAGAGGAGAAGAGAGGAGGACAGGGGAGGGGGGAGGAGGAAAGGGGAGAGGAGCAGAGAGGAGGAGAGGGTCATAAAGAAATGTGTGATGGTGGACATGCGACGCTGAGACTGGGGTAGATGGATGGAGAGAGAGAGAAGCTCGGTGAGAAATGAAAGAGTGCGTGTGCTGATGTGGGAATACACACGAGAGAGAAGTGGAAAGGGAACGACTCGGGTGCCGAGGAGGCCAGCAGGAGGAGGTGGCGCCTGCTGTGTGGGTGTGCTGAGGGGCTGACACACGTTGGGTCTGCTGTCCTCACAGGCAGCGCTGACTTCCTGTCACGTGCACATCAGCTGGTGACTCCACTGCTGCTGCTTCACCCTCAACCTGGTCAGGTATTCTCCAGACTGATCCTGCTCCTCTCCCTGCTCGGCCCCCAGCTTTGCTCTCATATCGGGACTGCTGGCCGTCGGTGTGTCACTGCGCTGCAGGCCAGGCATGACTAACACCTTTCTGAAGGCTGTCCATCTGTGGTGGGAGCACCGGAGAGTCGGAGAAGAGGTCTGAAATGGAGCAGTCCTGACAGGCAGATGGCTGAGCTCCTCTGTGCCAACACTGCCTCGGTTCCTCCTCAGCCCCTCTTGGCTCAGCCCATCTGTGGACCGGCCTGGGGGGGGGGGGGGGGGGGGGGTGTGTGTGTGACCCACCTGGGCTGACTGAAGGGCCCTGATACAGAGTCCATTTTGTTCTGGCTCATGTTAATGAGTCAGAGGTCTGTCAGAGCCCAAACGCTCCTAGCGAACGAGAAACCGCCCACATTCATCCAAGGAGCTGCCCCTCTTAAAGGTAAGTGAAGGGCTTTCTTTTTCTTCTCCTCTACCAAACACTCTTGGCTTTCCGTGGGCAGTTGCCATGGCTACAGCAAAGTAAGCGACCACCTGTGGGCTCGCTTTGGATGTAAAAGAGGAAGAAGGCAAAAAAGAGACAAATCACCAGACTGCAAACTAATTCAGCGCTGGAATAAATCCAACCTTTCCGATGAGACATCCGTTGTGATCCAGGACCTTCACGTGGGCTGATAAGAAGCTCTTGATTCAGCAGACAGGCGTCTCGGGTCGCTCAGATAGGAACTCCGTCACGTCGGGCACGAGCAGCAGATTTCAGCCCGGGTCAGAGCAGCTCTGACCCTCGCAGGAACTCGCTGTGCAGATTCCTCTCCTGCTGGACATCAATCTTCAGAGCTGCTGTCTAGGCAAAGAGCAGATTTGATTTCTCCACTGAACAGAACTCAACTCTTGACCTCACTCCCCTAAAAGCCCTGATAGTCCCAAGTAGTTGCTATGGTTACTTTAAATCCAGAGGAAGTGGTGGTTGCCCTCCTGCATGATGCAGTTCCAGCAATACACATTTATACAAGCCTGTTGTAAATAGTAGTTGAATGTACTCAAGATTCCTGCTGCTCTCAGAGAATTATATGTTTGAAACATGTCAACACATCCGGCAGACATGTTTAAAAATGTCTGAGCATAGCATTGCTCCTGTGTGTGTGCGTGTGTTTGTACTTGCATGTACTGCATGTGTACGTACATGTGTCCAAGCGTTTGAGTATGTGCTGACTTGGTGCCAGTGGGTTTCTTGTGCCAGGGCTCCAGTCTGGTGAGGCAGAGCGGCATGTCGGCTGCACAGCTGCGCGCGGGCAGCTCCTATTGGTCGAGGTTAACGAGGTAGAGAGCACATCTGCATCGGAGCAGGCCACGGATGAGTGAGGCCACAGCAGAAGCTGTCACAACTCCCTCTGTTCCTGTGTGTGTGAGCGGCGCACGACTGCCGGTTTATTTTTATGTCAGGAAACGTGTCAATGTGTCAGCGGAAGGGAGACGTGTTTGCTGCTCTCCTGCAGCTTCTCTTCATGGCAAACATCAGTGTGCAGATGCAGATGCACCTCGGATGCGATATGTTACTGTTACTCACCACATCAGTGTGCCGTGGTTTATCAGTGTTGGTCCATGAAAGCATCAACGTTCAGTCTTTATTTGGAAGTTTGGTTGAGATTTTCAACTCCAAGTGCAGTGGTGAATCTGATCCACATCACGCTGAAGTGAGATTGAAATCAAATCAGATTGTCCATAGAGGCGTTTCAGTCCAGAGGCTCTCATAAACAATAAATCTGATCCCCCAAACAACGGCGTGAAGATAAAAAGGTTTGATCGGAGAGCAGCCTGGAGGAGGCTTTGCAGGACCCAACATGGCCCTGGTTCAGATATGAACGATATCTTCAGGGACAGATCAAGCAGGAGGTCGACACGAGCAGATCCCATTTACTTCTATGGACTGAGTGTCGTGAAAGAAGTACAGCTGGACTCGGCAGTGCAGAAGGAGCCTGGACGATGGAGCCGGTTCAGTGGGTCTGGAGGATCTGACACTTGTGGTTCATCAAAGCTACACAGCTGCAGTCAGGGAGGAGCAGGACACCATGGTGGTTATCAGCATTTCCACAGACGATGACATCGAAATCAATGCTTGTATCATGCTAGCAGCCGCAGGTCTACACAAATGTTGAGGAAGCACAGTGGACGCACTCAGCCCTCACACAGCCACTAGCCAGGAAATGTCAATCATTCCCCTGTGGAAACACTGGTGTTGTTCATAGAGATGCTGAAAATGAAGAACCAGGGTTGTGATGCACCACACTCCTGAGAGACCCCCCCACCGGCCATGAGACTTGATTGGTCAGGCGGTGGTGTGTCTCCACGTTTCGACCTTGTGCTTTGCCTCTGCTCAGGAGCAGGTTGGTTGTGTGGCGAGTGTAATTGTGGTGATTTACTCGGAAAACCATCTTTGCGGTGCAGGCAATCCCAGGCTGACCCTGAAGGTGCCACACCACCCACAGTAGCACAGGAGGCGGTGCAGCCGTTCAACAGCAACACTCTCTGAGTGCATGTGCACAAGACTTTAACACAGAATACATTTCAGTAGTTTGCACCACAAGAGGGTTTTTATGGTAGAAGTACTGTGTAGCACCACACAGATGTAGAGCTCACTGTAAACTTCCTTACGCCTGTACGCTCTGTTTACTATGAACATGAGGGTAGTCAGCCATGCTTGAATATGTTTTTGTGCTTGATGGCGGTGCGCTGCTCCGTAGGTTCTATCTAGGACAGTAGCATGTAGCGATGCTGTTTACGCTGCCTATTTACATTAGAAAGCCCAGGAACAATAGACAGTCTCACCATGTCGGTCCATCGCTGGGGGTTTTAACGTTGAAGCCCATCGTCCTGATTGTCTGTCTCACCAGGGGAATGTAGAATTAACAGATTAGCCCGGTGGAGGGGGGGTGGGTGCCTGCATCTGCTGTTTGATTTCCAAAAGGAGAGACAGTGGTGATTGTTTGGAGACGCATGTATGAATTCCTAAGTATATTTGTGGATAATGAGTGAAAGAGTATGCACACAGGACCTGATGAATGCCAGCAGCCTTTGATAATGTGTCTTTCCTCCCGTTTTTCATCATCTACATATGCGCCAGGAGATGAAGTGAAGCGTGCACGGAGAGACAGACAGAGAGTGATCGCTGAGAGATGAGAGGAGAAGAGAGAGGGCAAACATATCCCTCTTTACCTTGGATTCACTGGCTGAGTCACTGCAGATGGGGGCATTTTTCATGCTGCATTGCTACACGGTTCTCTTTACTGTGTTATGTTTTATGACACTCTTCCCAAGGATGTTGCAGTCTTAAGGAGGGCCCTCGACTGTGATTAATGTAACATGCTGCTGTTAACGACTGACATTTGAGTTCTTGTCCATTACACATCTGCCTCATCCTTCAGGTTACAGGTTACAGCCAGTCAGCATCCTCCATTTTGCTCCTTCTCAGTCTCTGTTTCATTTTTTTCTCTTATTTTATGATTATAAACCTCCACCTCTCCTCCTGTCACCCCGGCTGTGAAATAAAATACCAGTGTTACATGAAGTCCACACTTCTTTGAAAGTTGATGGTGTAACTATACAACAGATTCGCTGTTCTGTTATGAAGCCAGTATCGCCGGAATGGCCCCCCGTGGAACAAATCAAAACTGGGTCAGAGCCTCAAAAGATCAGAAGAGGAGCCTGATTATCATAGTTGTGTAGTGTGGAGCTTCATATTCTGCCAGTAGAAAGTCTCTGAACAATAGGTTGGCACATGCAGGATGAAGATGAAGATTTTTGGTGGGAGGAGAGTGAAACCCTGCCTCCAGATGTTAGCGCAGCAGCCTCTCTAGATGTGTGTGTCCGAAGATGCCTCCAGCTTTTAAATACCCACAGTCAACATCTTGCTGAGCTGACTCCTGTTTGACGATCAAAGCCTCCAATCTGGGAACTGCACCAGTTAAACTCCTAAATCCGTCATGAATGTCTCAGGCAAGCCCTGCTGCGGCAGCTGGCCAAAACCAGAGCGAACCAGGACCACTGCTCCTTTACTGCCCAGCAGAGGACTACTGACACCTGTGAGGGAGGAGGAGAGCAGAGGGGAGGAGGGTCATTACCTGGGAGGGTGCGTGTGTGTGTGTGTGTGCGTGTGTGTGTGTGTGTGTGTGTGTGTGTGTGTGTGTGTGTGCGTGCGTGCGTGTGTCGTGTGTGTGTTAAATAGGAGTGAGTCAAGCAAGCTTATTTCAAACTGGCATTTTATCCTCACCCCTTCATGTGTGTCCAATACAGCTAAGGCACCACCCAAAGACTCCGCGCTGCCACTGTAATCTATAGAAGAGCTCCGTCAGCTCATCGTCTGTGAGCACCCAGGGTCCTCGATCCAATCAACACCGATCACAGTCGGAGCCAAAAACATCCACGCTTGATCTGTGAATTCCCACTTCAGACAAAAGCCCATGTTAGGCAGGTGCCAGCGGGCCAGTGGGAGGGTGTATCCAGGACAACACCAGAGGAAAAAAATACTTTTGTCTTGTTACATTTGTCACACTGACACCTTCTTAATATTTATATATACTGTATATATATAAATATATATATATATATATGTGTGTGTGTGTGTGTCGATCCACCCACCCATTCATCCATCAGTCCATCCGTCATCCATCTATCAATCCACCCATCCATCCTTCCATCCATCCATCCATCCATCCATCCATCCATCCATCCATCCATCCACCTAAACATCATTCATCCTCCCATCCATCCATCCATCTATCAATCCACCCATCCATCCTTTCATCCATTCATCCATCCATCAATCCACCCATCCATGCTTCCATCCATCCATCCATCCACCTAACATCCATCCATCCATCATCCATCTATCAATCACCCATCCATCCTTTCATCCATTCATCCATCCATCAATCCACCCATCCATCCTTCCATCCATCCATCCATCAATCCACCCATCCATCCATCCATTCATCCATCCATCTATCAATCCACCCATCCATCCTTCCATCCATCCATCCATCAATCCACCCATCCATGCATCCATCATCCATCTATCATCCACCGCCATCCATCCTTCCATCCATCATCGTCATCAATCCACCCATCCATCCATCCATCCATCAATCCACCCATCCATCCTTACATCCATCCACCCATCTATCCACCCATCCATCCATCATCCATCTATCAATCCACCCATCCATCCTTCCATCCATCATCCATCCATCCATCAATCCACCCATCAATCCACCCATCATCCATCCATCCATCCATCCATCCATCCATCAATCCACCCATCCATCCATCCATCCATCATCCATCCATCCATCCATCCATCCATCCATCCTGCTCAGGGTCATGGGGCTGGAGCCTTTCCCAGCTGTCAGTGGGTGGGAGGTGGGTCACGCAGGAGAGGTGGCTGGTCCATCACAGGTCTCACATAGAGAGACAGAAGGCTGTTGACACCTACAGACAATTTAGACTCCAATTAATTTAACTTACATGTAATTGGTGAGTGGGAGGAAGCCGGAGCACCCGGAGGAACCCACACACACTTCCTAATTTACTTGGCTGCCTCAAATTTTAAAAAATACATCATAAGGAACTTCCCAAATGTCTGCCTGCACACACACCTTTCCCATTTTTCTAATCCATTATGCTGCACACCTTCTCAGGAGGGTTATTTTCAGGCACTGGCTTGGGTCTTTTTGGATTTACATTCTCTTTTATCTCACATTTCTTCTTTTCTTAGGGTCTCATGAATTTAACTGAAAACACACAAAAAGAATGTAGGTGAGTGATGATCATAAAAGGTGAAACATTCATGAATCAAGTTTACAGATGAATTATATGACACAATTGAAGATTTACAGAGGTTCCTTTCAGGAGTGTCATGTGAAGTATGTGTGGCGGTGGTTAAATATACATGTACAGCCAGACAGAGAGGTGTGCAGCTGCACCCATCTGAGCAGGAGTGTGATGATGCGAGGATGTGTGTGTAGGTTTGCCTGTCAGGGCTGTGAAGGAAAGGTCTGAAGGAATTTGGATGCTATTGACTGGAAATCAATTGCTCCCCTGCTCCCTCCTGCCTTGCCCTGACTTCCTTTTGCTGAGCTCCAATTTTATGACACACTCCTAAAAGATGAGCTCAATGCGAGTGCCATGCTGTAAAATGTACACATCTCCACTTGATAATCAGCTAGGACCTCATGAACTCTTGTTTCCCTTACAAAGAGCAAAAATGTTCAAATAGCAGGACGCTGTATTCATCTGCAAGTCGTCTCACATCTCTCTGGAGCAGGTTCTTTCGGGTTGGAGACAAGAAAACTTGCTTACATCATTACAGTGATGCTGGGACACCTCCCATATTGGGTTTGGGAGGTCATCCTGGCTCTGTTCTGGGAACCCTGAGAATGTGGTCCAACATGCTTAAAGCGATCGTGAAAATGATCTACTCCCCTCATGGGTGATGGAAGGGTGAGTGAAGTTTTTTTTAGTCACCAGTCTGCTGGAGTATCACAGTTTTGGATGATCTCCCAAGCAATTGAAGTGAATAATAGCCAACACTTGTACTTGAAATGTACAAAAAGTAAGGTGCTAGCATCACTGGGAGCTCCAGGCCACAGCGAACAGGGAGGCCAAAAAACATGGCAGCAGATCTTTCTCTGATCAACTGGCATGTCGAGCTTCGGGACTCGGACGACTTCTGACAGCAGCATGGAGGCGTCTGAGGATTCTGTCATGTATTTTTTTTATGTTTAAATGTCGGTCATCATTCCTTTCAGTTGTTTGGGAGAGTTCTTAAACACCCGTTAAACTACAGCAGTGTTTTGTGGACTGTCTCACCTGATATTCCATCAGCATGGGGGGAGTAGATGACGCCTGCATCTTCTCTCCTGGGGGAATTTTCTCTCTAATAGACCACAGGTGTGAGTTGAGCAGCTCCTGTAACAAAAGTCTGCCTCTGGAATCAAAGTGGTACAGCTCGTATGGAACCCTGCCACGCAGCACTCACACACCTGAGACGTGCTGCTCTGATCCCAACAGGCCAACTCAAACTGTGGGAAACACGTTTGATGGTTCAAACTTTTAGGAGATTATAGTCACACATTAAACAACAGCGGTGAAGTCAAACTGAGTGACAGCGGCACATGAGAGGACGAGACACGTGTCCGTCTACGCACCGGTCAGTGACGAGTGTCAGCAGGTTTAGCCCAGCTGGCTCAACGTCTGGTTCCCTCAGCTAAAAGGCTTTTTTGAACGTGTATAAATGCCTGCAATAAGGTCTGTGGTTTGTGCACAGTTAACATGTTGTAACATTTTTCTCTGGAATAAAATGTATCAGCAAAAACTGCACTCATGAATTTGGAACATTTCCATGTCTCAAAAACAGCGATTGCTAACAACTGGTTGGACAAGACTGTAAATGTCATCACACCAAAGTAGAAGAAGTGTGACGCGATGATGATGATGATGTTGAGGTCACGTGTCCTGTTGTACCTCATGCATACCATCATGTAAGCTATGTCCTGCTAACTCTCCTCTCCTCCCCTCCTCTCCCCTCCCCTCCTCTCCTCTCCTCTCTCCCCCTCTCCCCCTCTCTCCTCCCCGCACATTTTTGGAACTCTCATTACCACTACTTGTTGCACTTTGTAGTTTGGCCTTGGTGTCTCGCAGTCTCTCTGTGTTTCCACAGATCCACCAGAGCCCCAACCGCCGCCTGCATCGCCCCCCCCCCCTTATTCCCTACTGTCACACCGGCCTGCGCTCCCCTTCCATGAACCAGTCTACCATCCAGTCCTCCATCAAGCTGGCTTGCTCTCCCTGCCTCCCCTTCCATGAACCAGTCTACCATCCAGTCCCCCATCAAGCTGGCTTGCTCTCCCTGCCTCCTCTTCCATGAACCAGTCTACCATCCAGTCCCCCATCAAGCTGGCTTGCTCTCCCTGCCTCCCCTTCCATGAACCAGTCTACCATCCAGTCCCCCATCAAGCTGGCTTGCTCTCCCTGCCTCCCCCTCCATGAACCAGTCTACCATCCAGTCCCCCATCAAGCTGGCTTGCTCTCCCTGCCTCCCCTTCCATGAACCAGTCTACCATCCAGTCCCCCATCAAGCTGGCTTGCTCTCCCTGCCTCCCCTTCCATGAACCAGTCTACCATCCAGTCCCCCATCAAGCTGGCTTGCTCTCCCTGCCTCCCCTTCCATGAACCAGTCTACCATCCAGTCCCCCATCAAGCTGGCTTGCTCTCCCTGCCTCCCCTACCAGAAGCTTCCTTCTTCAACTGTTATTAACATCTCCATGTTTCCTACATTCTGTGTTATAAATTGTTTTCTTGTCTGTACCAACATCTCCTGCACGTCTGTCCCTCCTGGGTGAGGGATCCTCCTCCCCTCCTCACCCTGAGGTTTCTCAGATTTTTCCCTGTTAAAGGTTTTCTATGGAGTTTCTCCTCAGTCGATGTGAGGCTCTGAGGGCAGAGGATGTTGTTATGATGCCATGTGAAGCCCTTTGAGACAAACTGTTTGTGAAAACGGGCTCTACAAATAAAATTGCCTTGCCTTGCCTAACAGTTGCATGTCGATGCTAACTTCTGGGCCGGCCTACAAAATACATCATGGCAGCAACAATCTATGGTGTTTGGGGCTCAGAGGGGGAATGAAAATGAATCCGAAGCTTTTATTTTAAGGTCAAATAGTTGCAGAATATGTTCAATAACCCTCCTGGAAGTTTCTTTTTCTAAACAGAAAGATGAGCAACCACAATTCTGCAACTGTTGTTGCTGCATCATTGTTGAAAGTAGCTAACATCTTTGATAGCAAGTTAACGCTAATAAAGCAGCACGGCAGTTCACAAATGTGAGGTTCAAGGATTCGGGCATCATAGACTGAAGGCCTTGTGTAGATGTACAGTTTTGCCTTCCATCATAACAACACACCATGAGGGGAACGAGTGAGGACGCAGACAGAGGCGTGTCTCTGCTTCCTCCCTGTCCTGCACCTACAGTCTTCGGTCGGTCCTTCTCTGAGGGCTGAGAGCATCAGGGAAACCCATTTTCTCTCTCTCTCTGGATTCCTTTGACACTTGTGCATGTGTCTTGGGATTTCATGCATTGAGATGTGCTGAACACACCCACACAACGCACTGACAAACAAACAGCGTGGAGGCGCACACTTCAAAACACACATCGCTACACATCCACAAACGGCGACCCTCCATCTATGCAGTGATTTCATTTTGACTTTCTTCTCTCCGGGGTGGGGACGAGCCTTTTTTTCCCTCTCACATGGTTGAAGTGAAATCCAATTATATCTGTAATGGCTCTCCAACTCT